>NW_004955552.1:1363394-1408138 GCF_000276665.1 Chinchilla lanigera | reverse complement strand
GCGGGGGGCTGGGGGAGCCTGCTCGGCCGGCTCCGAGGGCCTGCTCGCCCCGCCCGTCCCCTGGGCCTCCCAGCGCCTAGAAACTCAGTCTGCCTATAATTCTTAGTATGTTTTTACTTCCATCAATTTTTTTTGCAAAATCTAACGTTTTTGCCTTTAGAATTTTCCCTTGTTTTCAATGTACTTATGTGATCATACATTCAGAAATAGGAGTGAAGACTGATAACTTGTAATTACTTCATTAAAAATAATAAAAGTGCTGGGGATATAGCTCAGTGACACAGTACCTGCCTGGAAAGTTCAAGGTCCTGAGTTCAATTCCTAGCACAACAAAAAGGTATGTATATTGAAATTGAAAAGAAAAGGATTCCTAAAATAAGAAGGAAGGAATATGCTCAAACATGCCCTGATGATGAATTAACAGGGCCAAAGTTCTATTAATCAATGCTCAAAGGACAGAAACAAATAGAAACATTATGATATAATTTGTTTTAATTATTTACTGTGGGCCTTGTATTTCTTCAATTTAAGCACTTCCTTACAGAATAATATGCTGAGTACACACAGACTGGTGAAATAAAAGAACCAGATGGTTGAAATCTGCATATACCGACCACATCAACCCAACAGTACACACCAGAGTTTAGTGCCATGGTGGTGGTGTCAGCTTCTGGCTTCACCTGAGCCATGGTTGGACTCTATATCTCATGAAAATTCCCACAAATGTGTCTATGTGGTAAGGGCCACACTGAAGTCAAGATGGAAGACATGGGTTCATTCTTGTAAGTGTTAGGATTAAATTGTCACTACTCATTAAGTTAAAAGATCTAGTTATAGAGTATAGGGAAAAGGGAAAACACAGCTTAGCATGTAATGAGACTTTATGGGTCTGCCTCATGGCTTGGGAGGGCACCCTCAACTCCCATTTCTAACTCTCCCATTGGATGTGGCAATGAGGTCATACTTTCTTATGTAACCCTGACGAAGTCATTCGACTCCCTCTTCTGTTTCTCTTAGAAGACGTTTTGGAGCCTGTGGTAAGACTGTTAAAAATATTTATAAATTTTTGAGGTACTGTGTAGAATAGATTGATGCTAACTGATAAAGGCATCATTGTTGATGCAGAATAAATTTTCAAAATTTTTCCATTTTCATAATATGATCTGCTTGAATGATATGGAAAATGCAGTATTATATTGCACTACTGAGGCTGTCAAAAGTCAAATAAAGACCTTTTCCCTGTAACATGTGCAATAATGTTTCATTTGAACAACAGTGGTGGGGACCTGGATATTTCACATCAATATCTTGTTCACATAATTGAAGGTTACCCTTAAAGAACTCATATTTAAAAATTTTAACTAGTTTGGATGGAAAGCATTAAAATGCATTGCTTACCTTAGAAATAAGGGCACAGAAAAAATATAAAGACAAATGAAATCCATGCTTCCACTATATAAATTTTGCTTCTTTATACATGAAGGATATTGAGAGCAATTTAATATTTAAGAAATAACCTTGTGTTACTGTGAACACTATTATTACTCTGTGCTGTATGATGAAATATACTCAAAGAATTTTGTGGAGTGTGGGAATTGTTCAAAATTATCTTTACATGGTTGTAGAAAATATGGAATGTGAAGAAAACAAACATATAAGCTCACTAGCCATAGGTAATTGTGGTTTAACATTTTAGCACTGCTATCATCTCTTAATTAAGTTACTGTATTACTGTTTGTACAATTTTAATACCTTTCCTACTCTGTAAATATATTGTGAATGTTTTCCCATACCTTTAAATATTCTTTCCCTCATTCCAGTTGAGGGAGAGGAGAAAAGAAAGAAAGAAGGAAGAGCAAAAAATATATATGTATATACAAAGATAGCTGGGATAATTGTACTGCTGATGTTTCCTGATTTATTGAAAGGAACAGTTAATCCTTAAATTTTTTTCTTGACCAATTTTGCATGTTTATATCTGAATATCTCAACAACTAATTTGAAGACAGTAATATGCAACATAAGAACCATTATTGAGCCCCCTGTTGGAGCTGAGCTGAACCTCAGATAACTTGGGAATGCTGATGAGTCAGCCCTGCCCTTCGTCCACCAGTGTGGAAGTCAGGCAGAACCCCAGACAGCTTCAAGGGCCTGTAGGGCCACTTCCCATCCCACCCACTTCACAGGAGTGGAGCTGAAATTCAGACAGCTTTTGGAGCACCAGTGAGCTGGTGCTGCCTTTGCCCTGCCAGCTTGGGAGCCAGGCAAAGCCCCAGACAACCTCAGGGGTCTTGGGTGCCATTCCCTGCCTGCAACCTCTACCCTTGGGGGAGCCAAGCTGAACTTCAGAGAGCTTCAGCGGCCTCAGTGACTGCAAGCTCACCCCTCACCCACTGGCATGGGAACTGGGCTAGGTTCCAGGCAGTGTCTGGAGTCTCAGTGATCATGACCCACCCACTACTACACCCTTGTGGAAACAGGGCTGAAACCCAGACAGCTTTGGGAACTCTTGAGTGGGAGCCAAGCTGAGCCCCAGACAGCTGTGGGAGCATGGGGGATCACACCCTTCCCACAAACAAAATTGAGGGAGCCACACTGAGAACCTGGGACCTTTGTATGCCCATCACTCTGACATCATCTTGGGAGTGAGGCTGAGCTCCACCACTCTGACATCATCTTGGGAGTGAGGCTGAGCTCCAGGGAGCATCTAGATCACTGAAAAATGACAAAATGTAGGCAAAAAATGCAATCACAGAACTCCACCTCTCCCAGAACAAGTTCAGGAGATATCAACACAGAAAAGCTTGAAAGTCATACACCTAAAATTTCTGAAATGATAGCAGCTGAAGTAAAGAAACAACTCCATCATGCCATTGAAGACATCAGATCAGAAATAATCTCTCAGGCAAAAAAATGACAACAGTAATGAAAGAATTGCTTAGCACATCTACAGAAGACATACAAAAGAAAATTGAAGAGCATATGAAACTAAAGGGAACCTTGAATGAACAATATAGGAAGAACAATAAAACAGATTCAAATAGATATCCAGGAAATTAAAAATTCCATCAAAAGCTGGAAAAACTTTTTGAATGAAGCTGAAGATAGACTTTCAGACCTTGAAGACAGCATTGCTGCTAATGACTGTAAAAGGAAGGATCTCTTAAAAATGAAAAGAAACAAATAAATAAAAATTCAACAGCTGCAAGACAAAGCAAAGAAAAGCAATGTGAGATTAATAGGTATCAACGAAATACCAGGTGTCATCACAAATGACATAAAAAGACAATTTGTAGAAGTAATAGCAGAAAATTTCCCAAGCATGGAAAAAGAATCAGACATTCAGTAAGTGAGGCATATAGAACTCCAACTAGCCATAACCAAAATAAATCTACACCCAAACATACAGTGATCAAGATCCCAGAAACTCAACAAAAGCTCAGAGTATTAAAAGCTGTTAGAGAAAAGAAAGAGATCACCTGTAAAGGAAAGCCCATCAGAATCACGGCAGATTTCTCAACACAAACCATGAAGTCAAAAAGAAACCAAACTTGTGAGCAAATGGACTTAATAGACCTTTACAGAGTAGTCCACTGAACAGCATCAGAATACACATTCTTCTCAGTGGCACATGGGGCATTCTCTAAAATAGACCATACACTAGCACAAAGAACATGCTTGAGGAAATGCAAAGGAGCTGAAATTATCCCATGAATAGTATCAGACCATGGTGCAATGAAATTGGAAATTAATGACAAGAGAAGTCACAAAAACTCTGCAAACATGTGGAAATTAAATGACACTCTCCTGAGCAACCAATGGGTCACAGATGAAATCAAAGAAGAAATTAAACACTATGTACAATCAAACAAAAAAGTAGATACAAAGTAGGAACATGTGCGATACAATGAAAGCAGTCCTCAGAGGGAAATTTATAGCCATAAATTCCCACCTAAGGAAAACAGAATGAGCACAAATAAACAATCTCACGTTGTACCTCAAGCTTCTAGAAAAAGAAGAGCAAGTCAATCCCAAAGCCTAAAGAAGGTAGGAAATTATAAAGCTCAGGGTAAAAAGTAACACAATGGAGACTAAAAAAAATACAAAAAAATTAATGAATCATAGAGTTGATTCTTAGAAAAAATAAATAAAATTGATAATCCCCTAGCCAACCTTATTAAAAAAAGGAAAGAAAAAACTGAAATACATGCAATAAGGAATAAAAGGGGTGAAATCACTACAGTTCCTGAAGAAATTCAGAAGATCATCAATACCTACTTTGAAAATCTTTACTGTCATAGGATGGAAAACACAGAGGAAATGGACAGGTTTCTAGATACATGTAAATTTGCAAAGGTGAATGAAGAAAATATAAAAACCCTGAATAACTCAATATCAGTCAGTGAAATTGAGAATGTAACAAAAAACTTGTTAGAGAAAAGCCCAGGTCCTGATGAATTCACAGCTGAATTCTACAAGAAATTTAGAGAAGATATAATGTCAATTCTTTTTGAACTCTTTAATATAACTGAAAGGGAAGGAATTCTCCCTAACTCATTCTCCCTAACCAAAACCCGACAAAGACCCAGCCAAAAAAGAGAACTACAGGCCAATCTCCCTAATGAACATAGATGCAAAAATTCTCAAAAAAATACTAGCGAACAGAATGCAACAAATATGAAGAAGATTATACAGCATGACCTATTGGGATTCATGCCACAAGGATGGTTCGGTACATGCAAATCAGTTAATGTAATATACCATGTCATCAGAGGCAAAGACAAAAATCACATGATCATCTCAACTGATGCAGAAAAATCTTTTGATAAAGTCCAACACTATTTCATCATAAAAACTCTACAGAAAACAGTAATAGATGGTCTTTACCTCAATCTGTTCAAAGCTATCAATGACAAACCAAGAGCTAACATATTCTTAATGTCCAAAATTGAAAGCTTTCACTTTAAAATCAGGAACAAGATAAGGATGTCCACTGTCATCGCTCCTATTCAATATAGGAAACATCAGCCAGAGCAATTAGACAAGAGAGAGAAATAAGAGGAATAAGGATAGTAATGGAAGAAGTGAAATTATCCTTATTCACAGATGACATGATACTCTACATAGAAAACCCAAAAAACTCCACCAAAAGGCTTATAGATTTAATAAACAAATTCAGTAGCATACCATTGAATTGGGAAAAATTTTTAGTTAGCTGCCCCTCAGACAAAGGACTTTTATTTAGAACATATAAAGAATTAAAAAAAAATGAGGTCCCCCAAATTCAAAGACTCAATCCAAAAATGGGCATCTGAGATGAATGCACACTTCTCACATGAAGAAATACAAATGGAAAATAAATACATGAAAAGTGTTCAGCATCATTAGTCATTTGAGAAATGCAAATTAAAACAACACTGAGATTCCATTTCACCTCAGAAAGAATGGCTATCATGAAGGAATCAATCACTGAGAAATGCTGGAGGGGCTGTGGGGAAAAAGGAACACTTCTCCACTACTGATAGGAGTGTAGATTGGTGAAACCATTATGAAAATCAGTTTGGAGATTCCTCACAAAACTAGGATCAGAAGACCCACTTAACCCAGCTATTCCCCTTTTGGGTATTTTCCTAGAAGAATTAAAGACATCATACCACAGTGATATATTTGTACCTATGTTTATAGCAGTGTAATTTGTCTTTAGCATTGATTTACTTTTAGACACATCCAATTGTCTTAGTCTTTTTTTTCAGTCACTGAGACACAACACCTGACACCCACAATTTAAAGGAGGAAAGGATTATTTGGCCCACAGTTTGTAGAGAGTTCTATCCATAATTGACTGGACCCAAGGCACTGTGTCCTGGTAGAGGGGCCTGGTGGGGTAGGAGCTATTCATGGCATGGCAACCTGGAGGCAGAGAGAGCTCAAGAGAGGGGTCAGGAAGGGAAATAGAGCCTTCTGAGCCATGCCCCGTGGACCCACCTTTTCCGACTAGGCCGGATGCCACCTCCCAATGGCACCTGACTCTACTGCTTCCACAATCCAGTCACCCCCAAAGCCTCACCAGTGATCCCATTAGGCTTTGGGGGACACTGTGATGTAAATCCTGAACCAGCCTTCCATCTTCACATGGTATTTTCTTTGTAGGCATGTCTCTGTTTTTGTATCCACATTCCCCCTTTTCATAAGGACATAGTCATGTTGGATGAGGCCCCTTCCAAAGGACCCCATTTTGGCTTGATTATCTGTAAAGATTCTATTTCCAATAAGGTCACATTCATAGGAAGCAAGGGTTGTGACTTTGACATCTTTTTTATGGGCACACAATTTGACCCATAACTGTACCTAAGCCTTATTCCTTATTTCCTTCACATCTCTGTCTCACACTAATGAGAAATAGAAATTATGTATGTATGTATATACAGGATAGCTAACATAGTTGTACTACTGTCTTCTATTGCTTTACTGAAAGGAACAGTTAATGATTACCTGTTTGATCAATATTGTTTGTCTCTTTGTTTTCCTGAGAAATCACTTTGTAGATATCAGTACATAATACAACAGCCATTGTTAATTTCCTACCACTTTGTCTGTAACTCTGTATTGTTTGTATTGTTCTTATGCCATTTTGTAAGTGGATGTCTGTTTGTTAACATGTTTTCCTTCTTTTATTTTTAAAATAAATTCAGAAAAACAAGAAATGGAATTTATTTTCTGAATTTGTATATGTACTCCATGATTCCCAATGAATGGCTCCTATATTTAGACTTAAGAGTGAATTAGGATTCCTACTTCATAATCCATTCTGGGGAGAACCAAGATCAAGTGTACTTGCATTAAAGGGACTGGGGTCATAGTGCAGGTTTAGCATCTTTATTCAAACTAAAAGGAATGGCAAAGAAAGGTGGTAGGCTTACTTCACACCCTTATTCATTAGCAGGTCAGAGAGAAAGGTAGATAGAAGCCAACTCTGCTTCTGCCCAGATGGACTTTCTGTGAGTGGACAGAAAGAATAAGCCTGCCAAAAGTGCTCTTTGGGATAGTGTATAAAGATTTCAGCAGGAGGAAGAGATACACCTGAATTTAGATTTTGGGGAAAAGCTACTCATTCAATATAACCCATCCAATAAAATAAGGTTGACTACTTTGACATGCCATTTTTTTCTTTCTTGGTACAAAATGTATAAAAGAGTAGAAATAGAAAGAGATGAAATGTTTTTCTGGGATCTCTCTCCTATCCTTGTGTAGAGGGAGAGTTGCAATGGAAGGCTCCTCTTCTGTAGCATTGTGCAGAGGAGATAAGATTAACTTTTACAGTTCTTTTGTTTAATATGAGTAATTCTCTTTTCAACTGTCAGGCTACTTGACATCTCTTATTTCCAACAACGTCTGCTTTCAGTGGTCTAGAATTTGCTTGCGCAGAATCCAAATAATCAAACCATAATTTTATTATTGGTAAAACTCTAAACTAACTTGATGTATAGGTTTTGGAGAATCCTTTTTCAATAACTGAATGTTTTGCCTATTTTTAGGTTTATGAGTAGTTTTAAGATGGAATGAGGTAGCTGAAGGGTCCATTGAGATATATACACACACACATACATATGCTCTATAGAGACTATACAGTTTGTTTTATATATAGTGAACATTTTATGACAGTGACCTTTGATTTAGAGAGGTAAGAAAAATCTTTATTGATAAAATAAAGTGCAAATAAAAGATCATTTCAATTCAGAAAAGGCAACCATTGTTTAAAACAGAACAGTTTCTAAGAGAACATTTAATATATTTTAAATAACCCCAGGAAATGTAAATGCAAAAAATTAATAAGGAAAATGAGAGTTTTCACATAGCAAATGATGATAACAAGAACCACTGACACTGTTGGACAAGAGAACCAAACACAGTTGAATTCATCCAGCCACGACTAAGGGTGTGCAGCTAAGAAATCCCTGGTTCACAGTCTTCATCTTTGCTCTTCCCTTGGGTCTTTCAGTGTCAACATCCCTTGAAACAAGTTACTGAAAGTCCCCATGACTTAGTTTCCTCAGCGAAAAAACCAATACTAAATAGTAATGTGGTAGCTAACACCTTCTGGAAACTTTACTTTTCCGTCTTTATTTTACCATCATGGGTTTGAATGCTAATAGGGTGGCAAATACAGAAGTGTCAGAATTGTCATCTCTCTTGTCTTCATTGTCCTTTTTCCACAAGAATGATGTTTAGAAATAAGCAGGTAATGTAACGGCAAAAATCCCCCAGCATAAATTGGGCTGCATTCCATAAAAGACCAACTCTATTGAGAACAAAACAGAGTTTATTAATTTGAGTCTAGCCACCCTTCCTCCTGATTTGCGAATTAGGGAAGTGGGCCAGGGGCGTGTCTTTGTTCTCACCTTATATACGTTTTTAGTTTCCATGGTAACAGATTGGGATGTTACATTCCCTGAGCCCAGTGGCCATATGGTCTTTCTTTCATCCTGTGGGACCTCAGGTCAGTTGCAGTTCGCATGTCTAGTCATGATAGATGTTTCTGCCATTATGTTCCGTTTGTCTCCTTTTTTACAACCTATACATTCCTTTAGGGTTACAATGTTTACCTAGGGCCAGGAGATGGAACTGCCCAGGCAGGTTCATGGAGGGTTACCTAGGTCTAGGTGCCCCTTATCTCGGGGAGACATTCCTGGGCAGAGTTGGTCTAGGGAATTAGCTCTTACACCGTACTGGGAAGCTTCCCAAGGCACTGCTTAGGCTTTTACTGAAACTATTTTATCTAAAATAATATGCTATGATTCATTGCCCCTTACAGTAATCAATAGACCAGGGGCCCAGATGGAACAAAAGAGCAGGAAGGAGAGAGCCAAACAACACCCCTCACCTTCTCTCTCCTTTCCAGCTACCCTGAGATGAACAGTTTTCCTCTGAGACACCTTTCTGCCCTGATGTTTCTGCCTCTACTGGCCTAAAAGCAATGGAGCCAGTGGGTCATAGATTGAAACCATGAACTAAAAGTAATCTTTCCTTTTTAAATTATTTTCTTTCCTGGTATTTTGTCACAGCAAAAGAAATCTGATTAACATACAGTGTTCTTAGGAATTATTGCAGTCCTCTGCCAATAAATCAGTAATTCTTTTTTCCTGGTACTTTTAATTTTCAATACCTTAGAAAGATCAGAATCTGTAGTCAAGCAAGCTACTTGTTACAAGACAGGGAGTCACTGCTTTCATTAAGCAGGAATCTTATTTGAGTAAAATATCAAGAAAGATTTTGAAAGAAGGATGAGCCATTCATTTTGCATGTCTATTTAGTAAACCAATATTGCATTACATTTATCTCTTCTAAAGTTTTTTTCTTCCCTTCTGTTCCTCATTTGATTAAGAAGGCCCTCGTCTCTTCTCACCAGAATCACTGCTACAAGATACAGCTGATCATCTGGCGTTCAGCCTAGTTGCTATTTTTCCATGATTGCATCGACCAGTGGTGGTAAACTTATGACGTGCATGCCATGAACTGCTGTTTGTTATCACTGAAAGTTCTAAAAGGTCCACCATCATTGGCATAGAGCCACACTTATTCTTCCTGCCATATAAATCTGACAGCATCATTCTTCTCTTCAAAATACTTGTTATTCTTTGTTTCTTTGTTCCAGAGTGAAGTTAAAACCTAGTTAAATACCCAAAGATTTGTATGACTAGACTTCTGCCAATACAAGAAACTTCACCTTTTTGGTGAACAGATGCATTTTATGTAATGAAGGACATTGATCACTGCTAAAAGAAGTTTGATGCCCATGGTTAAATTCATGCCCTTGAGATTAAGGCTATAATTCATAATAGTTAACTCTAGATAATGATGGGTTTTACAACAACTTACAAATATTTTGTTTGTACACTTAAAAATTATTGTGAATCCCTCAATAATTGCTTATGTGGATTATATTTATGAATAGTTATTGTATTAAATTTAAACAGAAATTAAAAAAATTAATGGTTCTTTTAAAAATGATATTAAGCCCAGCACATTCAAACATAATTAACATATTTTTGAGCAACGACTATATTTTTTTAAATTCCAAAACAAATAATGAGAAAAGAGAAATTGTTTTACATTCTTGTACATGATTTAATGTCTGATTAGTAGACAAGAGTTGACTACAGATACATGAGTGAGCTCAGCCCGGATTGCCTAAGTCTGGCCCAGACAGTCAGAGGTGGACTGATGAGGGCAGCTCCAACTGCCAACAGCACTGTGAGCTGAATAAAGATTGCTGCACAGTCTATCGTATTAGGTGGTATTCTCTAGAGAAACAAGGAGAAACAATACGGACTTTCTATCTACCTATTATCTATCTATCTAATCTATCTATCTATCTATCATCTATTTATCATCTATGTAATCTATCATCGATCTAATCTCTACCAAGTTTAGAATAGTTTCTTATGTGACCATCATTTCTGCTGGCCTTTCAACTCTACAGATTCAGAAATCTGAAGCATTTTTTAACAAAAAGTTGCAGTTTATTAATTCCAGAAGTCAAGATACTTTATTTCTACATGAAATTTTAAGCTTTTGAAATATATTAATGCAACAAATATTTTTAAAACATTGATAATAATGTTCTATTAAAAAATTTTCACTTGTAACTAAGTTGGAGGGTACACAGTGAATCAAAGCAATATTATCTCTTGAAAGAAGGTCTTGGTTGTTATGTAGAAAATTCTTAGATATTTTTCTATTGCTCCTCTAGGAAAGGTTAACTGCCCTCCTTACCTATGACATGAGAGACTGCATGCTAGACATTCCCTCTCAGTGTTAATCTCTGCGGCACAGGTATAAAACAAGAGTATCCCCCTCCCTCCACAGGACTTGTTTTCCTAACACAATTTGGTGTTTTTTATGTTCTGCCTCTACCCTGTGTGTTTACGTACTTTCACTAGAATAATGTGCATTGGCTGTCCTCATGGAAGAAATTAGTCAATGCTTTTTTTTTTCCACTCCAAAAGGCAGTGCAGTATTGAACTGGTCCAACAGTCTTTCATGCCAGCTCTTTGTTTCTCCATTTTGTTCACAGATCTCTTGAGGCAAGGATTACAAGCACTGTGTTGCTTGTGTTTCTGTCTTTTGGCATCAAGTTACCATTTAAAAACATACCAGTAAGGGTATTTCCTGTGCTCTAAAATAAAGTAAATGAAAGTGCTGTTCACTTGAGATCCTCAAAACTTTCCACTACTGCTAAATCTTGGCTTTTGGTGTTTCAATTCTGCAGTAGGGGAGTATGCCTTCCTTCCTTTACATTTCTTATTTGACTGTAAACTGTTCAGATGGGTGGAGGGTACACCTTGTGTAAGAAAGTGCATGTTGTTATAGTAAATGCCATCTGCACAGCTGTAGTATGTGACTACACTGGCTAGACTGTTTGAACACATATCTAAGTTAATCCTTGTAACAGTCATGTAAGTTAGGTTTAAGGCAGACTGGACATGAGGCTCTAAGCTTGTATGATGCTGAAGCTCACATTCTCAATCACTGTATTGTTTAGCCTGACAGTATTAATTAACCAGAGCACCATCTGCACAGTACGATCAAGTAGCCTAGTGGCTAAGAGTATGAGACCAAGCCCAAGGTCGCCTCTATTATTTCCTTACTTCTACTTAGCTGTGATTCCTATGCTTCAGTTTCTCCCTGTTTCAAATGAGGATCATGTTATTGTTGTCTTCCTGGGATCACTGGAAATATTAAATGCATTAATATGTGTGTATAAGGTCCTTAGCATACCATTTGGCATGTACTAAGTGCTTGCTACAAGTTAGTTACTCCTTTTATAGAAATGTATGAAGATTTTCCATCAAAATGTGAAGTCGCCTCTGCAGCTAAATTAATAATTTTGCATTTAGTTGCTGATGACATGTAGATTAAGATCGTCTACAGCACAATGTCAAAGAACAAAGCAAGTCACTTGGGAAACAAGTGAAGCCAATTGCCAATTCTGTGAAAATATTTGTCATGTTCATTATTTGGTGTCCAGAGGAAGAAAATCAACTCTTTTTGTAACATGGTTTTAAAAAAGTCTTTCATTTGGTTGCATGATTGTGTTGAAGGTAAACTTTAATTCACTAAAAAAAAAAAAAACGATGGAGAAGTTCAGACTTTCAGTGCAGTTCCATACTTCTTGTCAAAGGGTCATCTGGAAGGCCATGGAGAAAAACGTGGCATGGTCAAGGATCTCCTCTGTGCAGGCTGCTGGAGGTCATGTGGGCATGTTATCAACTGTTCTGTAGTTCAGTTTTCCTTGTTGCAATTAGGGAGTTGAAGTTTCTCACTTAATTGCTGCCTGAGGATGTCTCGCAGCACTAGTTGTGGGCTGGGTCCCTTGTGAGTGTTTCTGATACATAGAATAGAACAGTGGTAGCACCCGGGACTTTCAACATTTTGGGGCATATTTCTCATTGTTAAATATATTTACTTTTAAATGGTTGTTACAATTTTAACAACAAAGTTTCTCAATATTCTAGAAAACTATGAACATAAAAATGTAAGGAGTAAAAATTGTGTGTAATGCTACCATAATATAGTCCTGTATTTAATCTTCAAGAAAAGTTTCTTTTTAAGTACTTGTATTAACTAAGAAGGTGTAGGTTAAACTGAAAATTTGATTGTTCAAATCAGCCCCAAGAATGGTGCTAGTACTTATACAACTTATTTTATTCTAGCTTTAAAATGTATGTTCACATGAACTGCAATGAAGATAGATTAGAGCCACCTGAAGGAATTCCTTTGTGAGTTGTAAGCTAAAAGCAGAATTGTATTATAAAATATTTAAATGATAACATTTGAGATGAGTTGAAATTGTGTATAAAAATCATGATTGTGTTAATTTTAGTCAGGAAGTTTTTACTGTTTGGGGTAGGACTTTAGAGGTAGTGATTCTGAGCACTGATTGCCTTCTGAAAAAGCAAGAATATGAGCCTCAAAAATGGACTTTGGAAGTTGCTGCCCCTTGATATCATCTCACAGTTCTTGGTGAAATGTCTACCTTGCCCTGTGGTAAAACCAAACCTATTAGGTGTAAAAAGTGAGATGTGCTTCCTACTGATTAAGAATTGACTGCCCAAATAGAAATGGCAGTGAAGTTTCAGTTATTATCTAAAATCACACCTGCCTTTACCCCTAATTCTCATTGAGCTCTTCTTTTGTATTTATAGTTGAGTTTCTGAAATAGAATTTGCTTCATTTCTCTTTCCTGTGGGTAAAACTCTCCTGGGACTCCTTGGAGAGGCATAACAGGTAAGCTTTAGAACAAAAGGAAATACTACCAAACTTTCCACCTTTGGGGCAGTCTGTGATGAGACAGATGACACCACCTGGCAGGTACAACTCTTGCCCACCTTCCCAGAGTGAGCCAGGCCCTTTACCTGAATTGTAACAGACCTGTCTATCTCTATGTCACTAGGATGTCTTGGGAGTTCAAGATTTGCAGCACACTTCATGTCTGTGATTTGGGATAGCTGAGATACTCTCCTGGGTGAATAAAATATGGTGTCAAATAAATGGCCTGGGCCGAGTGAGCTGGTGATCAGTGTAACAGGTGTGGGCTGTCATTGAATTCGGAAGGTTATGGTTCTTTACAGAGCACCTCAGTGTCAGAACATAAATTTTCAGATACTAGGGTGATAGAAGACAGCTTAAAGTTTTTTGTTGAAGAAGAAGAGAAGTAGACCATGAACATGTTTTTTCTGTAAGTGTTTCTAATTCTTCTGGAAGTCCCGATACATGGAATGCAGAAAGAGAGGATGGTAAAACAATCAGCAAAAGAGAGCTTGTTTCCCTGTCCCACTGGCTGCTCTGTTTTATGGTCTTCAAACTATTTTTCTATCCACTGGACAAACTGCAGGCAAAGAACTAGAAACTGTTTGGTAGCAAAGAACACTAGTTCTGTAGGGTATCTTTTTTAATTCCTAGATAATAAATAAAGAAGCCCCTGATCTTGGCAAAAATTAATGCCTCGGCCGAAGAACTGGGTTTATTGACCTCTACCTCACTAGACTTTCCATTATGCCATCCCATCTTTCTGGGATTCTATCTCTTTGTTTGTTTTTGTCTTTTTGAGACAGGGTCTCACTATGCAGTTCAGGCTGGCCTTTGGGCTCACTTTGTAACCAAGGCTGGTCTTGAACTCAAAACGATCCTCCTGCCTCAGCCTCCTGAGTGCTGGGATTACAGGCATATACCACCAAGCCTGGCTTTGGGATTCTAAATAGATATGAGTTTATAAAAAACATAAGTTGTTACTTCATATTTATTTGTACATTCAGTTGATATACATTGAAACTTAAAGGAAATTCACTGATAAGAATTTTTCTTGCAAGATAATTAAGAGAACCAGAATATTTGCAAGTCTAAGGTTATAAAATTTATGGAGATATTTTACAGAGATACTTTATTAAAGGAATCATTTCTTAACGAGTTGAAGGAATCTTGGATGTTCTGGTGTCTGTCTCTAACCTTTAGAAACTGATTTTAGAGGAGGCAATTATAGTTTATCACTTTTGGAGTGATTTGCAGGGAGAAAAATGTGGAAGTAGGGAGGATTAAATTGATTTGCTTGCTGCTATTGTGATACAGGCTTGTATTTGTGTGTGTTCACATGTACATCTTTGTGGGGAAACAGATTTTATTTCCTTGAAAATTTTTTTCTACAGAACAAGTAAAAACAATACTAGTTTTCTGAAAGTTTCTTAAATCAACTTTTTTTGGTGGGTTCTATGGGAATAATATATTGCTCTTATTGAAGTCTGTGAACCAATGGGGTCCTTAATTTGCACACACCCTTTTATTCCTCATATATATCAGACAATAAATGTCTGCAGAATAACTTTTATAACTTACTGCACTCTGCTACTTTGGCAAATCACATCTGGGTGGAAAATAAACCAGTGACAAGATGTGCTTCTCTCAGCTTGTGCAATGAACTGATGCACTGGTGGGGAGCGGTGGTGGCAGCAGCAGCCGGGCGGAGGGACATATGTTTCAAAGGTCAACGCTAAAGGAAGAGAAGAAAAAGGAAAGGGAAACCGCTACTAATCTCCTGAGCTTGCTTTCTGGGAAAAGTAAACAGCTGGCTAAGTTTTATGGTCTCTGCCTGCACACTCAGGGTTCCTACCATTCCTGGTGTCCACTAGATTTGCGCATACATGGTTCAATTAAACTGCATGGTTTCACCATTCACAGCAAATGGTGAAAAGATTCTTGCCCCTCTGGTGCAATGGGTTTGGTACTTACATTCGTAAGGTACACAGACAGTAATTCCTGAAAAGGGTGCATATTTAATGTGTGGAGTGGGAACTGAAAGGTGGAGCTGTCTACAAAAGAGTCAAATGCAGAATTATAGGAGGTGCTGAGTGTTAGTTCAGTGGTCTCCTGATCGGTACTTTTCATTCGTTGCTCTATAGCACATAGTATATTTGTTTTTATGGCGCTGAAGAATTTGGTGCAAATTGTGGAGAGTAAATAAGATGGCCAGTGTCAATTCACATATGTGGAATTTTGAGTACTTTTGCAGATTGTATAGATTTGGTATAGTTCTATAACAAACTCTAAAATTATTATTGCAGCCCCAAAGATTGTAAAGCTTAAAATGCACAACATCTAAGTGACAGGGCCTACCAAG
This sequence comes from Chinchilla lanigera, assembly GCF_000276665.1. NCBI lineage: Eukaryota > Metazoa > Chordata > Mammalia > Rodentia > Chinchillidae > Chinchilla > Chinchilla lanigera. The sequence goes on along the minus strand of NW_004955552.1, from coordinate 1,392,468 downwards.
GTGTGCATAGAGCAGGTGAGTGAGCATGAGCATCACCATCATTTAGAACTGTACTTTTAAGAAAATATTTTTTATCAGCTTTTTGCCATAACTCTGAGAAATAAGCTGATAATTTTGATTTTACAGTTTATAATTGTATATGGACCAGAGGTATGAAAGTGGGTGAGATTTCTAATTTTAAGACACTTTGACATTTTCTATTAGCTTTACTTCATTAATTATAATACTCTTTTTCCAGTCCTTATTCTATTTCTTACCATGAGATTTGTGTATATTGATAATGATGATTTAAAAATCAGTCAGCTTCTACCATATGTCTGTATATTCTTGTTGTGTATATTTTGAAGCTTTTTCATTGGCATAATAAAGTTTATTCATGATGTATCTTCATTATGTGTGCTATTTAACATAATAGAATGTTCTTTAAACTTAATAGAAGGCTTTAAATATTATGTTACTGAAGTAATGTTACCAAAATTGGTTTCCTTTTATATAATGTTGATTAGCCAAAATTTTCCCAGTTCTTGGTTCATGACCTTCTAGTTCAGCTTTTGATTACATTTCTAATAAGCAGTATTTTGTTGCATTGTATCTTTGGGTTTTGTTCTAATTCAATTTAAGACACCGCAGCCAAGGGGCTGGGGATTTAGCTCAGCCGCAAAAGCGCCTGCCTGGCAAGCGCAAGGTTGTGAGTTTGGTTCCCGGTACCGGAGAAAAACCAAAAACCAAAACCAAAAAAAAAAAAGACACTGCAGACATTGATAGAGGTAGGCTTTTAGCATCCAATGGGAATTTACTGTACGTAGTTTAAGCTGTTTAAATTTATGATCCCATATTGTCTTTTTTCTATTGTATCTTTGTACATGGAGACATGGGAGCGGCTAAGAGGCTAAGGAATGGATCCAGGTTGTATATGGACTCCATGAGAAGCTTTAATGGTCAGGCCTTTCCTCGTCTGATCTGTGAGATTATCACACACTCCCACACTTTCTTAAATGTTCACACTTTGTACTTTCCGTTCATGTTAGCACCATCAGATTGCAGTCTTATGTATCTACAACTCTGGCTTTGCAATGTTTTATTTCTATTTTTAGTAGTACATATTTGCAGCACAGAATGATTACATTCCTTGTAGGGCGTGGGTACGTGTATGTAACACTCGTCTTAATTCTTTTTTTCAATCTTTTTCCCCTCCCTGCTCTTCACCCTTCCTCCATCTCTAGGTTAGCTTGACTTTTGCAAAAGATTTCACTCCCTTTTTCCTATTATTTTTTGATTTTTTTAATTTTAAAAATTAAAAAACTGACCAAACAACAATGAAGACAAAATCAAAACAACACAAAAACAACAAAAATGATACATGACCTCAAAACAAAATCATAGGAATTAACAATGGTTGCTATATTACATACTGTTATCTTCAGTGAAGTTTCTCATTCCACTAGACATATGAACATAAGATTAATCAAACAATCAAAGACAGTAACAAGTAAAAAAATAAAAATAATTAAAAAAACTATAGGAAGTGATGCAGAGCTTCACCATACCAAATGGTAGGAGTTCAACAATAGTTCTTACATAATATATTGTTTTCAGATCAGTCATTCTGATGACCAAATTCAAGTGTGCAAAACTGGTGAAGAAAAAAGAAAATTTTAAGCACTGACTGCTCCTTTCAACAAATCACAGACAACAGCAGTATACCTATTCCAGGTATCCTTATATGTACATATAAATTTTGCTTTTCATTTTAAAAACAAAATAACATAAGGGAATACATAAACAAAACAGCACAGAGAACAATAAAAATGATACAGAATTTCAAAACATGGTGATAGGATATTAACAATGGTTGTTATATTACTTAATGTCATCTTCAAAATGGTGCACATATAACCAGATTTAGTCATGCAAGATTGATCAATGACACACTCACAGTTCTTTTCAATAAACCAACAGATATTAGTAGTACACTTATCCTAGCTCTCCTGTGTATATCTTTGCCTCTTCTTTCTTTTTCCTCTCCCCTCCTTTGCTTTTTATTTATATGTATTTTAGGTTTCTTATATAGTGGAAACCATGTGATATTAAAGCTCATATGATTTATTTCACAACATTATAGTCTCAGTGTGTATCCATTTTAGAATAAATGATTCAAATTTATCCTTTATGGCAGAGTGGTACTCCATTGTGTATAATTACCACATTTTCTTTATTGATTCATTTATTAATTCATCTATTGATGGACATATAGTCTGCTTAGAGGGGTTAGCTCTGATAAATTGTTCTGCTCTGAATGTGGGTATGAATGTATCACTGTAATATGACACTTCTGGGGGAAGATACCTAGAAGCAGAATAGTTGGGCTTAATGAAATTTCCATTTCTAGGTTTTTGTATGTCTGTAATCTCCATATTGATTTTTTTGGTGGAATCTCAATGCTAGTACACAAAGGCTGTTTATGTTCCTGCCAAAAATATAGAAGGGTTTCTTTCTCCCGAGAGCCTCACCAGCATTTGTTATTATTTGAGTTCCTGAAGGTAGCCATTCTTTCCGGAGTAAGATGAAATGTCAGTGTTGTTTTAATTTGCATGTTTCTAATGGCCAGAGATATTGAACATTTTTTTCATATAATAATTGCCCATTTGTACTTCTTCTACTGAGATGTATTCATTCAAAAAATGAATCAAAGTTTGGTTCTTTGAAAGAATAAATGGAATAGACAAACCCTTAGCCAATCTTCATCAAAAAAGGAGAGAAAAACTCAATCAATGAAATTATAAATAAAAAAAACATGAAATCACAGTGAACATTTATTTTTTTGATTGAGTCTTTTAATTTGAGAGGTCTAAGTTTTTGAATTTTCATATGTTCTAGATATTTGTCCCCTGTTTGAGGATTAGCTGGCAAAAATTTGTTCCCATTCTTGAGGCTGTCTCTTCACTCTGTTGGTTGTTTACTTTGCTGTGCTGAAGCTTTTTAATCTGATGTGATCCCATTTGTCAGGTTTTGGTATTGCAGTATTCCTTGTGACATTGAAGTTCGGTTCTGAAAGTCCTTGCCTATGCTTATATCTTCAAGAGTTTTACCTATTTATCTTTCAACAGTATGTTTCTGTTTTAACATTTAGATCTTTGATCCATTTTGATTTTAGTTTAGTACATAGTGAGAGATATGGGTCTATATTCAATCTTCTGTATGTGGATAGCCAGTTTCCCCAAAATATTTATTAAAGAGGCTGTCTTTCCTCCAGTGTATGTTTTTGGCACTTTTGTAAAAGATTGCATTCTATATTCTGTTCCATACATCTACATCTGTTTCTATGCCACTACCATGCTATTTTTCTCACTGTAGCTCAGTAATACAATTTGAAATCCAGTGTTATGTTGCTTCCTGTTTTGCTCCTGTTGCCCAGGATTGCTTTTGTTATTCTGGGCCTCTTATAGTTCCCTATAAGTTTTAGTTCTGTTGCTATCTTGATTGGGATTGCATTAAATCTGTACATCAGTTTTGGAAATATGGCCATTTACTGTACTTGTTCTGCTTATCTAGGGAGTGGGGATATCTTTCCATTTTCTGATGACTTCCTGGATCTCCTTTTTTAGAGTACTGGACTTTTCATTATAGAGGTCTTTCACTTCCTTGATTAGGTTAATTCCTAAGTATTAAATTTTTCTCAATGCTATTGTGAGTAGTAATGTTTTGCCAATTTTTTTCTCTGTGAGTTCATTATTGGTGTGGAAGAATGCTGTTGATTTTTCTGTGTATCCTGCTACACTACTAAATTTGGTTAGTAATTCTAGAACTCTTCTGGTGGAAATTTTTGGGTCGTCTATGTAGAAGATCAAGTAATTTCAAATAATGATAATTTAAATTTCTGTTTTCCTACATGTATCCCTTATATTTCTTTCTCATGCCTGAATGCTCTGGCTAATGTTTTGAGTACTATATTGAGCAGGAGTGATGATAATTGACATTCTTGTCTTTTTTCTGTTTTTAGAGGGAAAGTTTTCTGTTTTTCCCCATTTAGCATGATGTTGGGAGTGTGTGTGCCACAAATAACATTTTATCAGATTGAGATGAGGTTCTTCTATAGCTTTTTTTGTTTCTATTGATCTGATCATGTGATTTTTGTCCTTGCTTCTTTTTATGTGGTGTATTGCATTTACTGATTTGTCTATCTTCAACCATTCTTTTATTTCCAGGAGGAGGTCTACTTTGTCATGATTTATGCAATCTTTTTTTTTTTTTTTTTTTCTGGAAAGAATGCACCAAACACATTCACATTTCTTTTCTTTTCTTTTCTTTTTTTTTTTTAAAGCAAATGACAAAGATCAAGTTTACCAGCTTTTGTAGACCTAAGCTTAACATTACACATTTAAGCAATTGTCAAAACTTTACTAAGTTGCCAGCATCCATGCACAACTAGAAAACATCCTTAAATTTTTACTGAACCAGAAATGTATTACCATTAGTGCATTAATATCTTCCATTACTAAATACTAAAAAAAATGGAAATTATTTCTGTGGAGGACTCGTCCTGGCAATGTTAACTTCACAGCAGGCGGACATTACTTGGCTCACATTTCAAACACAATGAACAGCAGATCCATGCTGGTGTTAAGAGTACAATCTTGTCCTAGCACTACTCAAGAGTCAAGGCTAACCTTGGATCACATTTAATAAAAAAGCAAAGTGCATACAGAGATTGCAACAGTTTTAGAGACAAGAAAGGGTCCTACTGTGTGGTCCCAACAATAAACTCAAAAGTCTATGACAAAGAGGGGCTCCAATGAGCTGTTTATAAATACTTTAGATTAGGTACAGTTATACTGAAAGTTGAGTTCATCTGAAATCTTTAAAAAAAAATGTTCCTGTTAATGCTCAAATGGTGCTTGTTATAGTTTAACATTTCTGTTAAATGCGTGTGTTGTGTCACTTGTTATCCAAGCATAGAAGCTGCTCCTTACCATTTATTGTTAGGGACTTTAACTGTCTGTCTTCACGTTCTACTCTTTCTTGACCATTCTCAACATTTCTCTTTGTGGTTATTTTTCTACCATTAACGATTTTAGTAGAAGTTGATATAGATTTGAAATTACCCATCCCACTGCCACCAAATGACGTGGATAAAAATGAAGTGAGGGTCCCATAACCAAGGGTCCCAAATGAAGTAAATCCTGTATCAAATGAAGAAAATCTACCTCCAAAGGACAGAAATCCACTGAAGGCAGAGAAAAAAGAGCCTGTACCATGGCTTCTGCTTCCTCGAGGAACCCTTCAGTTCCCAAAAATGTCTTCAAATGGGTCTTCGAAGAAGTCAAATGACAATGGGTCTCTTCCACCAAAAAATTCCCTGAAGACATCCTCCGGGTTCTGGAACGTGAACCCATACTCAAATGGACTGTCAAAGTGATTTCCACCTCCTCCACCACCATTTAATCCTTCTTTGCCATATTTGTCATAGATGTTCTGTTTTTTAGCGTCTGATAACACCTCATATGCCTCAGCCACTTGTTTGAATTTTCACTCTGCTTCCTCTTTATTCTCAGGATTTTTATCTGGGTGCCATTGTAGTGCCAGTTTCTGATATGCTTTCTTGATGTCCTTGGGGGAGGCATGTCTCTGCATGCCTAGAACTTCATAGTAATCCACCATGTTTTAACAGTTTGCTGGAACAAGTCCGAGGATGAGGACAACCAGCGGCGAAAAGAAGGGAGGTGTGTGGCTGGTGCCCTCGTGGCTCCCGGATGCTACGCTGGTGGAGGCAGCAGCCATATGCTATCTTTTTGATGATTTTTTTTATTTTTTATTTTTATTTTTGTTTTTTTTCCAGTACCAGGAATCAAACTCATGACCTCACGCTTGCCAGGCAGGCACTGTGTCACTGAGCTAAATACCCAACCCCTTGATAATTTATTACATTCTATTTGCCAATGTGTTGTTGAGAATTTTTGCTTCTATAGTCATTAAAAGAGATGGACTTGTAGCTTTTTTTTTTTTTTTTTTTTTTTTTTTTTGGTTGTGTCCTTTTCTGGTTTGGAATTATGCTAGTGAGGAATGATTTGGAGTACTTTTTTCCTTTCAGTTTCATTAAAGAGTTTGAAGAGCACTGGTGTTAAGTCTTCTCTGAACTTCTTGTGGAATTCATGCTAAATCTGGCAGGTCCTGAGCTTTTCTGAGCTGATAGACTTCTTTTGATTATTGCTTCAATTTCATTGCCTGTTATTAGATTATTTGGGTTTTTTTTGGTATCTTTTTGTCTCAGTTTGCTAACTCATATGTATCTAAGAATATATCTATTTCTTCTGAATTCTCCAAGTGTTTGCAGTACAAATTTCAAAGTAGTTACTAATAATCTTCTAAACTACAGTGGTGTTCACTGTGATTTTATGTTTTTTTTTTATTTATAATTGCATTGATTAAGTCTTTCCTCTTTTGGTGAAGATTGTCTAAGTGTTTGTCTATTTCATTTATTATTTCAAAGAACCAACTCTTTGATCCATTGATCTTTGGATTGTTGTTTTGGTCTCAATTTCATTGATTTTTTTCCTCTGATCTTTATAGTTTTTTTCCTTCTACTAGTTTGGGATTTTTAATTATTTTTCTAGGCCTTTGAAGTGCACCAATAGGTTATTTATTTAGCTTTTTTCTGCACCAGGAATTGAACTCAGGACCTTGTGCTTGCAAGGCAGGCACTTGTGCTGCTCATCTGTATCCCTGGCCGCTGATTTTTTTTTCACTTTCTTTCCTTCTTTCTTTCTTTTTTAATGGTACCAGGAACCAAACTCTAGACCTTGCCAAGCATGTGCTGTGCTGCTCAGCTGTATTAGTGGCCCAGGTTATTTATTTAGCCTTGTTATGCTATAATGATGTGGGCATTCTCAGCCATTCCTGAAGACTGTTTTCATTATGTCCCATAGGTTCTTATATATTGTACTGGCATTATCATTTAGTTATAGAAACTGTTTTAACTAATTGTTCAGTTAAGAGTGTATTGTCTAGTTTCCATGCATTTACATAATTTCAATAGTTTCTTCTTTAAAATTGACTTCTATCTTCATTGGACTATGATCTGATAATATGTATGGTATAATTTCTGTTCTTTTACATTGATTTAAAATTAATTTATGGATCACTCCCTGCACCTCTAACATGCCTGTGGGTGCTGGGCTGAACCCCAGACACCCTCAGGAATCCCAGTAAGTGCCACTGCAACTCTGTGACCAGCATGAGATGCAGATCAAGCACTGGGCACCTTCTGGGGCCTCGGTGACCACTCCCCACACTCTGAGTGTGCCTTGAGGTGCAGGGCTGAAAATCAGACATATTCAGGAATCCTGGTGAGCCACCCCCATTCCTTCCCCAGTAATGTGTGAAGCAGGTAGAGCCCCAGACACCTTCTGGAGCCTCAGTGGTCACTCCCAGCATGACCTGCACCCCTGTGGGAGCCCAGTTGAAACCTGGATAGAGTCACCAGCCTCAGGGACTTCACCCTGACACCTCACCTGCCAGTGTGGGAAGCAGGGTGCATCCTGGGCAACATGTGAAGCCTTGGTGACCATTACCTGCAAGTTCCCAACCAATGAGGAAGCCATACTGAACCACAGACTGCTTCAGGAATTCCTGTAAGCCTCCACCACCCCTACCTCACCAGCCTGGAAGCCAACTGAAGGCAAGAAAGTTTCATGAACATCTTGGAACCCACTATGCCACCGCACATCAGCATAGGAGCCACACTGAGCCCTGAGGATATTTGGACCATTGCCCTGCCACTCTGACACAATTGTGGAAGTGAGGCTGAGCTCCAGGGAACCTCTAGATCTTCAAAAATGACAAAATGAAGGAGGAAAATGCAATCTCAGACCTCCACACCACCCAGAAAAAGTCCAGGAGACATCAACACAGAAGATCCTGGAAGTCATACAGCTGAAATTTCTGAAATGATAGCACTGAAGTAAAGAAACAACTCCATCAGGCCATAGAAGACATCAGATCAGAAATAATCTCTCAGGTAAAGAAAGAAATGATAACAATAATGAAAGAGTTGTTCAGAATATCCAAAGAGGATATTGATAAGAAAATAGAGGAGCATAGAAAACTCATGGAAGCCTTGAGTGAACAATATAGAAAAGAATTAGAATGTATGAAACAGATTCAAGCAGAAATACCAGAAATTAAAAATTCCACTGGAAGCAGGCAAAACCACCTGAATGAAGCTGAAGATAGATTTTCAGACCTTGAATACAGCATTGCCATGAATGAAGGTGAAAGGAAGGATCTCTTAAAAACAAAAGGAACCAGGAAATAAGAATTCAACAACTGTAAAATGAAGTAAAGAAAAACAATGTAAAATTAATAGATATCAATGAAACAGCAGGTGTCAACACAAATGACATAAAAAGATTATTTGCAGAAATAATAGCAGAAAATTTCCCAGACATGGAAAAAGAATCAAACATACAGTTAAGTGAAGCATATAAAACTCCAATTAACCACAACCAAAATAAACCTACATTGAGACGTACAGTAACCAAGATCCCAGAAACTCAACAAAAGATGAGAATATTAAAAGCTGTTAGAGAAAAGAAATAGGTCACCTATGAAGGAAAGCCCATCAGAATCATAACAGATTTCCCAACACAAACAATCAACTCAGGAAGAGCTTGGAGTGAAGTACTTCAGGTACTGAAAGGAAACAATTTCCAACCCAGATTGACGTACCCTGCAAAACTATCTTTCAAATTTAATGAAGAAATAAATTATTTTCATGATAAAGAAAAACTTAAGAAATTCATGAGCTCTAAACCAATCCTACAAAGAGTAATAAAAGATATTCTAGAAAGAGATAAAAAATACCACAACTTCAAGAACAACAACAGAAAGGAACCACCAAGCAAAGCAAGCAATTAAACAGGGAAAAATGAGGATCCAACAGCAGGAAAATACCATGACAAAGATAAGCCAGTACATGTCAGTTATAACCATCAATGTAAATGGTCTCAATGCACCAACCAAAAGAAGCAGACTAGCAGAGTGGATTAGGAAACAAAAGCCAACTATATGCTGTATACAAGAAACACATTTAACTCAAAAGGAAATTCATAGACTGAAAGTTAAAAGGATGGATAACAATACTGCACATGACAGGAACCCAGAAAAAAGTTGGTGTAGCTCTTCTGTTTGTAGACATCATAAATTTCAAACCAAGAACAATCAAAAGAGATTAAGAAGGTCACTACAAACTTGTGAGGGGAAAATTTCAAGAGGAAGAGATAACAATCATAAACATCTATGCACCAAATACAGGAGCACCCAACTATATAAGAGAAATTTTAACAGATATGAAAAATGAAATAAGCAGCCACCCAATCAAAACAGGGGAATTTAACACATCATTGTTACAAAGAGATAAATCAACTAGACAAAAACTTGTGAAAGATATAGCAGAACTTAACTAAAGTTGTGAACAAATGGACTTAGTAAACCTTTATAGAGTGTTCCATCCAACAGTATCAGACTATACATTTGTCTCAGCTACACAGGTCATGTTCTCTAAAATAGAACATATGCTAGCACATAGAACATGTTTAAGCATGCAAAGGAATTGAAATTATCCAGTGTATAATATCAGACCATAGTGCAATGAAATTGGAAATTAATGACAAAAGAAAACACAAAAACTCTGTAAAAAGTTGGAAATTAAATAACAGCCTCCTGAACAACCAGTGGGTCACAGATGAAATCGAAGTAGAGATTAAACACTATTTTCAAACAAATGAAAATGTATATACAATCTACAGGAACCTGTGGGATGCAATGAAAGCAGCACTCAGAGGGAAATTTATAGCAGTGAATTCCCACCTGAGGAAAACAGAATGAGCACAAATAAACAATCTTGTGCTGCACCTCAAGCTTCTAGAAAAAGGATAGCAAGTTAAACCCAAAGCCCAAAGAAGACAGGAAATTATAAAGCTCAGGGCAGAAATGAATGCAATGGAGACTAAAAATAATACAAAGAATTAATGAATCCAAGAGTTGGTTCTTTGAAAGAATAAATAAAATAGGTAAATCCTTAGCCAACCTTGTCAAAAAAAGGAAAGAAAAAACTGAAATACATGTATTAAGGAATGAAAGGTGTGCGATCAGTACAAATCCTGTAGAAATTCAGAATATTTTCGATACCTACTTTGAGAATCTTTGCTCTCATAAGATGGAAAACACAGAAGAAATGCACAGATTTCTAGATATATATGAATTACCAAAGGTGAATAAAGAAGATATAAATATCTTGAATAACTCAGTATCAGCCAGTGAAATTGAGAATGTAATAAAAAACTTGCCAGTGAAGTAAAACCCAGGTCCTGATGGAGTCACAGGTGAATTTGACAAGACATTTAGAGAACATTTAACACCAATTCTTCTCAAATTCTTTAATGAAATTGAAAGGGAAGGAATTCTCCCCATCTCCTTCTTGGAGGCAAGTATTACACTGATACAAAATTAGGGAAAGAACCAGCCATGAAAGAGAACTACAGGCCAATCTCTCTAATGAATATAGATGCAAAAATTCTCCATAAAATACTAGCAAACAGAATATAACAAATCATCAAGTCGATTATATACCATGGCTAAGTGGGATTCATCCCAGGAAGGCAGGGATGGTTCAATATACACAACTCAATTAATGTAATACAACATATCAATAGAACCAAAGACAATCACATGATGATCTCCACCAATGCAGAAAAAGGCCTTTGATAAAGTCCAATACTATTTCATGGTAAAAACCCTACAGACAGTAGGAATAGATGGTTTTTACCTCAATCTGATCACAGCCATCTATGACAAACCACAGCTAATATCATTTTAAATGTCAAAAATTGAAAGCTTTCACTTTAAATTCAGGAACAAGATAAGAACCACTCCTATTCAATATAGTTCTGGAAATATTAGCTAGAGGAATAGGACAAGAGACAGAAATAAAAGGACCAAGGATAGGAAAGGAAGAAGTGAAATTATCATTATTCGCACATGACCTGATACTATAAATAGAAGATCCCCAAAATTCACCAGAAGGCTTGCAGATTTTTTTTTTTTTTTTTTTTTTGGTTTTTCTCCGGTACCGGGGACCGAACTCACGACCTTGCGCTTGCCAGGCAGCCGCTTTTGCCGCTGAGCTAAATCCCCAGCCCCTAGGCTTGCAGATTTAATTACCAAATTCATTAATGCAGCTGGACACAAACTCAATACTCAAAAATCAATACTATTCCAGTATACAAACAACAAACACGCTGAGACAGAAATTAGGGAAACCACACATTTCACAATAGCATCTAAAAAAAGGAAGTACTTTGGACTCCGTCTAACAAAAGAAGTAAAGTATCTATACAGTGAAAATTACAGTACTCTGAGAAAAGAGGTCAAAGAGGATATCAGAAAATGGAAATATATTCCTTACTCATGGACGGAAAGAACTAACTTTGTGAAAATAGCCATACTCCCAAAAATTGTTGTACAGATTCAATGAAATCCCAATTAAACTATCATTGGTACACCTTAGAGATCTAGAGAAAGCATTCCTAAAATCATTTGGAACCAGAAGAGGCCTAGAATCACAAAAGCAATCCTGGGCAACAAAGGAAAGGCAGGAGGCATCACAATTCCTGACTTAAAATGATATTATGAAGCTGCTGTGATAAAATCAGCACGGTATTCACAAGAAAAACAGAGCTGAAGATCAAAGAAACAGATTAGAAGATGCAGACACAGCTACAAACACACTCAGTCACCTTATCTTTGACAAAGGGGTCAAACATGTTCACTGGAAGAAAGATAGCCTCTTTAATAAATGGTACTGGAAAAACTGGCTTTCCACATGCTGAAGACTATAACTAGACCCATGTCTTTCACTATGCACTAAACTAAGGTCAAAATGGAGCAAAGATCTAAACATTAAAACAGAAACACTGAATCTATTGGAAGAGAAAGTAGGTAAATATCTTGAAGATGTAGGGTTAGACAGAGTTCATGAACAAAAACTAAACTTTACAGGAAATACTTTAAAGAATCAACAAACTGGTGTCTCAAAAAGTTTTTGCACATCAGAAGTAATTACCTACAGAATTAAAAGAAAACCCACAAATTGGGAAAAAATTTTAGCCAACTGCACTTTGACAAAGAACTTGTATGTAGAACATATAAAGAATTTAAAAAAATTAGACCCCCAAAATTCAAAGACCCAATCCAAAAATGAGCATCTGAGATAAATACACACTTCTCAGATGAACAAATACTAATGGTGAATAAATACATTAAAAAATGTTCAACAACATTGGTCATTTGAGAAATGCAAATTAAAACAACATTGAGACTCTATCTCATCCCAGAAAGAGTGGCTATCATCAAGAAATCAACCAATAACAAATGCTGGAGGGGCTGTGTAGAAAAAGGAAACCTACTCCACTGCTGGTGGGATTGTAGATTGGTGAAACCACTGTGGAAATCGATTTGGAGATTCCTCACAAAAGTATTATAAGTTCCACTTAACTAGCCATCCTTCTTCTGGGTATTTTCCCAGAAAAATTAAAACCATCATACCGGGGGCTGGGGATTTAGCTCAGTGGCAAAGCGCCTGCCTGGCAAGCACAAGGTCATGAGTTCGGTTCCCGGTACTGGAGAAAAACCAAAACCATCATACCACAGCAATTTATGTTTATCCGTGTTTATAGCAGCACAATTTGTAATAGCTCAACCTTTGAACAACCCAAATGCCCATCAACTGAGGAATGGATAAAAGAGATGTGGCATTTTTATACAATGGAGCATTACTGAGTTATAAAAAAAGATAAACTTCAGGTTTTTGTAGGTAAATGGATGCAACTAGAGATCATACTCATAAGTGAAATGCATCGGACCCACATCATATTGTCTCCCTGGTGAAGGAAACTGAGAGTAAGTAAAACTCAAAATGTACAATAAATGATATGAAAGGGAAATAAATTGCTCAAAGGAAGGAACTCCTGGGATGAGGGAGTGAAGAAAAATGAAAGAAGAAGGCAAAATATATATGAGAAGAGCTGGGATAAGTGTACTGCTGATGTCTGATGGTATATTGAAAGGAACAGTTAATGCTCAAATTTTTTTATATTTTGACCAATTTTGCATGCTTGTATCTGGTAATCTGAGCAACTATTTGAAGACAACAATATACAGTGGAGCAACCATTAGTGAATTCCTGTCATCTTGTCTAGTGATACTCTATTTTATCTCTAATGTTTTACCTAATTTTTAAAAATTCTTTTTAATAGTTTGAACAATCTTCCATTCTTATATCTGGTAATGTGAGCAACATAATAGAAGATAACAATATGTAATATAACTACCACTAATTCCTATCATTTTGTTTTGAAAGCCTGTATCACTTTTAATGTGTTTGCTTTGTTTTGTTTATGTCTGTGATGTTGGTATGCTGCTATTATTTTTTTCTTTTACTATTCTCTTTAAATAAAAAATAAAACAAAGTTGATTTACATTATGTGGTCTATTTTGCAAAAAGTTCCATGTGCAATTGAAATGAATGTGTATTCTATTGTTGAGCAGAACACTTTGTTGATATCTATTAAGTCCATTTGTTCAAGGGTTTTGTTCAACTCTGATTTTTCTGTCTAATTGATCTATGTATGATAGTGGGGTATTGAGGTCCTCCAATATAATTGTGTTTATTTATCTGATCTTTTATATCCTGTAGTATTTGTTTTACAAAGTTAGGTGTGGCAATACTCAGTGCACATATATTTATAATTTTTATGGCTTCCTGTGGAATTGTACCTTTAACCAATATGTAGTGACCTACTTTGCCTCTTCTGGTAAGTTTTGGCTTTGGTAAGTTCACTTTGTCTGAAAATACAATAGCTACTTCTCTTTATTTTCAGATTCCTGTTGTATGGAATACAGTTTTCCACTTTTGAATTTTACTCTGTGAATTTCTTTTTTAGTTAAATGTATTCCTCATATCCAGCATATCATTTGGTTTTGTTTTTTGATCCAGTCTACCAATCTGTGTGTTTTGATGTGGGAATCTAGATCATTCACTTGAGAATTATTACTGAAAGTCTTGATATTTTTATCATTGTATAATTTTCCTATTACTAATTTCCCTTTCCCCCTTGTTGTTAATTCCTCACCCTGTGTAGTGTATTGATTATATTAGACTTTTTGGCAACATTGTTTGCTTCCTTGTCTCTTTGTAGCATATCCTTGAAATTTTTTTGGAGGGCTGATTGGTGGCCATGAATTTTTTAACATGCTCTTTTTTCATGTAAATACTTTATTTCTTTATAAATTTTGAAAAATAGTTTTTCAAGATGTATCAGTCTGGGTTGGAAAGTTTTTTGGGGGGCACTTCAAACACTTTACTCCAAACTGTCTTGGATTGTAAGGTTTGTATTAAGAAGTCTGCTGTAATTCTAATGGGTTTGCTTGCATAAGTTATTTGTTGTTTTTCTCTAACAGTTTTTAAGATTCTTTCTTTGTATTGTACATTGGGACTTTCTACTGATAGGTCATGGAGAAGTTCTCTTAGGATTGTGGCTATTGGGGGTTCTATATGCCTCCCTTATGTGTATGTTAAATTCTTTCCCTATGTTTGGAAATTTTTTTTCTATTACTTTTATGCACAGGTATTTTATGCCATTTGTGGTGTCATCTGATTCTTCACTCATTCCAATTAATTTAAATTAGTCTTGTTTGAGTCATCTAGCAGCTGTTGGATACATTTTTCATATTCTCTTGTTTTAAGATATTTCTGAGTAATTGATCACAAACATCAGCCCTATCTTCCACTTGTGAGAGTCTGTCTTTTGGTGGTCATACATTCAATACATTTTTAATATCCTGGATTGGTGTTTGGTTCTTTTTGTGGACTCTAATTCTTTGCTAAATTACTTATTCATGTTTTGCATCATTTTGTTTAGCTCACTTAGCTATTTGTTAGTGTCTTCTGTAAACTCATTGACTGTTTAATTTATTAAGTCCATTATCTGTTTAAGTATATCTTCTTTGAGTTGTAGAACTTCTTTTACTTCCTGGAGAGGCTATATTTTGCCACAGATTGCTGCTTTTCTATTTTTCTTTTGTTATCTGTTCTCTGCATTCCCTCCATAATGCTTTAAAACTTAGCCTTTAGTGGTGACTGGTGCTGTCATGAGCAATATACTGAGCAATCTGAAGGCTTATGAGCTGTTACCATGAGGGAAAAAGGGTGCGAGGCCATCAGTCTGTTGGAAGCTGAGCTTGAATATGGTTGCTTCTTTAAGCAACAGCATACTGAAGAAAGTAGTTTCAGAATGAGCTTATAAGGCCACTTTGGAATAATTTTCTTATTGCTTCATACTCTTTTTGTACAATGTGGCACTGTTTCCATGTTGTTTGGCAATTTTTTTTTAACATCTCAGCAAGAGATTGTGTTTTGTGGAAGAAATGACCAACCAGTATAAAGCCAACCAGTAATGAAGTCCTTTCCATGTTTGAGTTAATCAACCTCCAAGGAAGAACTACTTAAAATAGAATTGGACAAAATGCTAAATAATACACTGGCCCACATAATCTACTGCCCTCTTGGGAGAGGATTGAGTGACTCAGTGTGGGGCTTTCCATCTTTGGATTTCAATAACCTGATGTCAGGATCAAATTGCAGAAAAGACTGGCTGGCTCCGTATGCTCCCCTGCACCCAAATTTCCTTTCCCAGGGCCTCTTCTGTCCCATGATGCCATCCCCACTGACCATGAAGTGCATAGACACAAAAGCCATTTAATAGCATTGTGAATTAAAGGGAATATGGTGATGTTCCAAAGAAATAAGATTGAATGTAGACCATAGAGAGGCCAGCAATTAGTATTACATACTGGTTTTTAGTAATTAGAGCTTTTATATATATTTATGCGACTAGTATTTGTGTAATTGTCTGTGGAATTGGGAGAGGAAATGTCAAAATGAAACTTTTAGTTAAACAGTTTGTTTTCAAGACTTTTGTGATGTAACTCTCCCCATACTCTTTTCTTCTTTGAAGTAAGGGGTTTACTTGCAAACATCCTTGGACATTCAAAATAAGTCAGGCTGGAAAGGGCACCTATGATGATTTCTTAGGTGTAAAGAAAAACTTTATTGTATTCAGATTTTTAGTGGTGACCATCCTTAGTGACTGTTAATATTTGGAAAGTTTCTCAAGGAAAATATTTGTTACTTAACCATTTAGCTAGTTTCAAAATTGAGAAGTTCCTTTAGAGCAGCATTGTTCAATCTTGAAACCATTGAATTTTGGGCTGGATAATTCCTTGTGGTGGAGGGTTTCTATTGTACTGTAGGATACTAAACAGAATCTCAGCACTCCACCTACTAGGACTCTACCTACTAGATACCAATAACATCTATATCAGCTCCACCACGAAAAGTGTCTATAGAAATTGTCGTATGTCCCCTTTGTCAAGAACTCTTGCTCTCATATTTAAACTGTTTGGTAAGTGATTACTTAGACAGGAGTATATGATAATATATCAATACAGAAGCTTTAAAACTTACACATAAGCAGTATTCACTGTTCCAATTTTTATCTAATTTGTAATTTGTTACAGTGCAATTTTTAAAATTTTATTGAGTTGATAATAAAAAGGAATAAGGTTTGACTATGAGAGGGGCACAAAAGATGAAATGGAGGTCACTAAGGCTTAAATTAATCTTTGATTCAAGGAGAAATTCCTCCTATGAGCATCTTTTACCTTTTCATTGTTCTATCAGGGGCTCTAAAGCCTATAGGACCCATAGTGATTAGTAGGTGAGTGCCAGAGTGAGAAGACTGAAGCATGTATTTGTGTTCTTTCTTAATTAGCTGATTAGCTTGAGAACCGTAACACATATGGCTTCATTATAGAAAATCCATAGTTAATCATAGCATTAATGAAAGCATAGAAATAACCTTGGGAATTATACATAGTAACATATGGAATTTGTCTTTAAAAGTTATTGTTTTGAACTATAGTTCCATGGAGAGATGTTTGATTTTAGGGATAGGGAGCTAAAATACATGATGATCCTAGTGAATCTCATGGTATCAGAAAAACTCTGTGTGTGTGTGTGTGTGTGTGTGTATGTGTGTTAGAATATGTTAAAGGAACACAAGAGCCAACCTAAAAGAGTTCTCCTTTGCCAAAACTGGAGCAATTTGAGAAATAAAATAAACAAAATTATGATCAAGTTATATGCTGAGGAATCAAATAAATATTCAAGAGTTTATAGTGATACAAATAAATTATCAAATAAATAAATAAATACATGGAGGATAAATGAGAAATCCTTACAGGAGAATTTCAAGTAGTAAATATACCAAGATTGAGGGAGTTGCAAAAAAGACAAGAATACTGCAGTAATAATTACTGTAGGTATGATTGCTGAATGAATGTTAAATTAGTGGCTGAAACATTAAAGAACAACAGAACATTTGCCTAACCTCAAATATCTTCTCCAAAATATTTATTCATTACTGTGGTGAATTTAACATATATCTACAAATCCTCAGTACTCCTTCTACCAGCAAGAGTTTAAGTTTCCTCTTATATAGGTGGGCTAGTGTTAGTTGGGCTTGTCATGAACATAATATGTAAAAGTAAAAAATAGTGACTTTGGAATGAAAAAATTTTGGAGACACTTCCTCAACATGTAATAAGGCTTAGTATCACTAATGATAAATCATGTTAAAGTCAGACAATCCTGAATATGATGCAATGAGAAAGAGATAATTTACCTCCATGGTTTATTCCCCTCCAAATCCATAATGTCAGTATAATCAAGAGAAAACATCACAAGCATCTAAATAAAGTAACATTTTACAAAACAATGACTAGTCCCCTTTAGTAGGGTTATAGTCATGACTAACAAGAAAACAGTGGAAGTGTCATAGATTTGCAGAGATATTGGTTAGTTAGTGTTGTATTAGTTAGTGTTGTATCAATGTTAACATCTAGTTAGTGTTGTGTCAATGTTAACATTTTAGTTTTGAGAAATGTACCATGGCTATGTTAGATAATAACATTAGGGGAGGCAGAGTAGAGGTTATAGGGGAACTGTTTATACTATTGTTATAACTTTTCTCTAAATATACTAAAATTAAACAGAAAATAGAAAATTTTAAAAGTCCCTTCTTCAAATATTTACTGTTTCTAAATGTAGATCACTTTAGAGAACAGCAAATATTACCTAGAAATATTTACAACATTTATTCCCCATGGCCTAGCAAATTCATTCTCTGAACACACTAAAAACTGTGCATGCTCACAATATCATTACTTGTTAGAAATATGCAAATCAAAACTACGGTGAGATATCACTTCATACCCAGTAGTTTGACCATTACAAAAATCCCCAGAAAGTAACAAATGTACATGAGAGCATGGGGCAATTGTGCATGGCTGGTAGAAATGGTGCCACTTCTACTGAAAGCAATATAAATTTTCCTTGACAGATTAAAAATAGAATTATAATTTCCACTTTTGAATATATATCCAAAACAATTGAAAACAGAGACATGAAAGAGTATTTGTACACCCGTGTGCATAGCAGCAAGCAGCATTATTTTCAAGAGATAAAACATGAAAACACCCCAATGTCCATAAGTGGAAGAAAGGATAAGTAAAATGTGCTATGTACATATAGCAAAATGTTATTCAGAATTAGGAGGCAGTGAAGTTCTGATATGTTACAACATGGATAAACCTTAAAAACTTTAAGTGAAATAAACCAATCA
The DNA here is from genome assembly GCF_000276665.1 of Chinchilla lanigera. Classification (NCBI taxonomy): domain Eukaryota; kingdom Metazoa; phylum Chordata; class Mammalia; order Rodentia; family Chinchillidae; genus Chinchilla; species Chinchilla lanigera. The sequence continues at coordinate 1,373,671 of NW_004955552.1, read as the reverse complement.
CAGAATGACAAACAGTCTATGATTTCCTCCATTGAAGGTACCTAGAATAGTCAAATTCACAGGGACAGAAAGCAAGGATGGTTGCCAGAGATAGCAGAAAGAAGGAATGGGGTTATTATTTAAAAGACGCAGGGTTTCAGTATGGGAGAATGGAAAATTTGTTGAGATGAGTAATCATGATGATTATACAACAATGTAAATGTATTTAAAACCGTTTTTACATTTAAAAATAATAGCAGTGACATATTTTAGTTACATATATATATCTGTAATAAAAATCAGTCAAGAAAAAATGTATTAATAGACCAAATATGATATTCTGTTTATAACTTACAGTATGTTATGAATGATCTCAAAAAGAAGTTTCTAGGGTGAATGCTTTGCAAAATTTTCTTGAGATATAGAACATAGAAACTCAGTTTAAGAAATGTTTTCCTAACTACCCACTGTTGAGGTATCGGTTGATGAGAACTTTGGTGAAGATGTAAGCAAAAATGGGCCCCAAGGCCGCTGATGTGATTTTCCTGTCATTAATTAAATGTAGTTTGTGAAATACCACGGCGCTCACCGTATCAAACTGACGTCTGTGTCATAGTCAGCATTCAGATTCACAGGCCCAGGCTTGGCAATGCTGGTGAGAGCAACAACAGGGTGACATGGAGATGATGTTGCCGTTGGCCTCCTAGCAGCAGCAGGGCCTGAATGCAGCCTCAGCGTTTAGTGGATGCCATGAAAAAGCAGCTGGAAGCAGACTGCTGCTTGTGGTTTCTAAGGAGCTTTACAATTTGTCTTGCTCCATATTGTGATGTGCTGATGCAAGCCAGCTCTGGCCACTTGTAATATCACCAATTATTAACAGAAGTAAGAAAGTTCTCCTTATGCATGTTTCCCGTGTTCTTAACCTTTCAGCTTTCATTTTCTTGACGGCTAAAATTATGTAAAGTTCTTTGAAGAACATCTACTCTTTGGATATGAACTACTTCATCTTACTGTCTCTTTTCAATCTTTTTTCTCAAATGAAAGGGAGGGTGTGATATTGTCCACGGTCACCTGGGGCAACTATTATTGATGTTTATGAATGATTTCTTAATATATTAGACACAGTCATACCGTATACTTGTTGCTCAATAAATGACCTCAGACAAAGTCAGCAAATGTTTTCTGTAAAGGACCGGGTAGTAAACATTTTTGGGTCTGTGGACCATATGGTCTCTGTCATAACTATTTGGCTCTGCTGATGAGGTGCAAAAGCAGCCACAGCAAGGAGTAAATGAATAGGGGTAGCTGTTTTTATATCTTCATAAAAGCAGAATTGGACCAAATTTGGCCTTCAGGCTGTTATTTTTCAACCTAACACAGTCTTTTCTTCAGCTAGTCTCCCTTTGTTTAATCTTATAATTCATGATTATTTACAAAACTTGCCTTTGGACCAAGGATGAAATTTAAGAAAAAATATGTTAAACACTTTATTCTCAAAATATACAGAGAAAATCAATAGAAATAAATTTACTAAGAATCTAGTTTAATGAAAGTCATGTAGGATATACAAAGTTATAGACAATAAGAACAGCAACTTTCATCACTTAAAAATGAAAATTCTTTTTACTATGTTTCGCAAATGGAAAAAGTGACACTAATAAGGAATGACTGTTGTGCTGTTTTTGTTATTATTCTCATTTATGTTAATTTAATCTAAATTCCAAAATTTCTAGACTCAATGTCTCATAATCCATGTGTGCAGAATCCTTTCATACTGTATGATCTTAGAACCAAACTGATTATATTTTCTACTAAATACCTGCCCACATATTGTTGATATGCCTAAGCAGAGTTAGAAATGGTGACTCTAAAAAAAGCGTCAAAACACTGAGTTTTGCATATACAGGGATTTGCTTGCCTTTTGCATGATAGGCACATTTCTATTAACTATAAGGCATCTTTACCTTCTTAGTTTACATTCATTGATTCCATATTTACTGAATACCTGCTCATCTTGGCTACTTTTCTCTCATTTTTGAGACAAAATACCTGACACCCAAAATTAAGGAAGGAAGAGTATATTTAGCTCAGAGTTTGTGGAGGTTTCAGTCTGTAATCAGCTGGCTGCAAGGTAAGGTGGCATGGCACAGGGGCAACAGTCCAAGGTAGCAGAAGACAGCAAAAATAGCAAGAGCACAAGGGGCAGGAAGTAAGCCTCTTTTCCTCCCTTATGTTGTAAGAAGGCTACTCCCACCCAGGGGAGTGTAGCACTCATGCCATCTTCATGCCCTCCTCTTGCACAGGCTCAGGATAAACAGAGTAAGGAGCATGGCACCCTGCTCACTTCGTTAACCTTCTAAACGTCTCAAGTTGACAAATGAACAACATCCTAGAGCAGTAAGGGCATGTCCTCTACACCCTAGGATGTAGAATTGCTGAATTACTTAGTTAAGCTTCCAGACTCCTCAAGTTGACACAATGTCTCAACCATAACACTGCCATAAGCTAGCATTGCTTGTGAGGAAATTTCAGGTGCTTAGAATAAGTCAATGAACAAATTGTATAAAGATCCCTGTACTCAAGGAGCTTCCTTTTAACAGGGAGATGCAGATAATAAGCAATACATGATGGCTTGTATAAGATGCTAGGTGATAAGAATCATATAGTAAAGAAGAAATAAAATACAATAATGGAGAGTGAAGAGTGCTGCTGCTACTGTGGGTGTGTTTATGCATGTGAGAGACTGTGTGTAGTGTATTTGGGTAGATTGGCTGGTACTTAGTGTTCGAATAGCAGGCCAGCCTCACTGAGAAGGTGAGATTTGAGCAAAGACATGAAAGAGGTAAAGGAATAGATAAGAACTTCCAAGATAGAGCACCAGTTACAAGGCAGATGCTTGCCCATGGCATTCAAGGATGCTCACAGGGGTACAGCAGTGTATGATGCCGGAATTATAGGAGAGGTGGTTGGTCTTTATTGAGGCCTGACCATAGATGGCTGTGAAGTCCACCCCAAAAACACTGACCTTTACTTTCAATGAGTTGGGGAGCCATTGCTGGGTGTTGAGCAGAGGAATGAAACAGAAGTCTCTACTTGCATCCATTTACCTATAAAAGCCTCAAGTTTATCTAAAAATACTGCATTTTTTTTACCCATTCCTCAGTTGATGTGCATTTGGGTTGTTTCCAAGATTGAGCTATTACAAATTTTCCTGCTCTAAACATGGGTGCACATATACCGTTGTGGTATGTTGTTTTTAATTCTTCTGGGAAAATATTCAGAAGGGGAATAGCTAGGTTGAATGGGACCTCTAATCCTAGCTTTGCGAAGAATTGCCACACTGATTTCCACAGTGGTTGCACCAGTCTACACTCCCACTAGCAGTAGAGAAGTGTGTTTGTAGTTATGTCAGCATCTAATCTGTTCCATTGATCTTCAGATCTGTTTTTTTTTTCCAGTATCATGCTGATTTTATCACAGTAGCTTTGTAGTATAATTTCAAGTCAGGGATTGTGATGCCTTCTGCCTTGCCTTTGTTGCCAAGTATTACCTTTGCTATTCAAGGTCTCTTCTGGATCCAAATGAATTTTAGGAATGTTTTCTCTAGTTCTGTGAGGTATGTTAATGGTAGTTTGAATGGGATTGCATTAAATCTGTATAACAGTTTAGGGAGGATGGCCATTTTCAATATGTTATTTCTTTCTGTTCATGAGCATGGGATATCTTTCCATTTTCTTATATCCTATTCAATTTCCTTTTTGAGTACTGTAATTTTCACTGTATGGATATTTTACTTCCTTTTTTATATTAATTCCAGAGTATTTCATTTTTGGGGGTTATTGTGAAGGGTGTGTTTTCCCTAATTTCTCTCCCTGTGAGTTTGTTGCTTGTGTACAGGAATGGTATTGATTTTTGAACATTGACTTGTGTCCTTCTACCCTACTGAATTTGAATATTAAATCTAGAAGTCTTTTGGTGGAGTTTTTGGGGTCTTCCATGTAGAGTATCATGTAATCTGCAAATATGACAATTTCTCTTTTCCTTTCCTATCCTTATTCCTTTTATTTATCTGTTATCTAATTATTCTGGCAATGTTTCCAGGACTATGTTGAATAGAAGTGGTGGCAGTGGACATCTTTGTCTTGGTCCTGATTTTAGAGTGAAAGCTTTCAGTTTTTGTCCATTTAGTATGATGTTGGCCAATGGCTTTTATCAGCTTGAGGTAAAGACCATCAAGTTCAATTTTCTGTAGGTTTTTTTTTATTATGAATAATTGTTGGACTGTATCATAAGTTTTTGCTGCATGAGATGATCATGTGGTTTTTATCTTTGACTCTGTTTATATGGTGTGTTACATTTGTTGATTTGCATATGTTGAACCATCCCTACCTTCCTGGGATGAATCTCAGTTGGTCACAGTGTATATTCTCCGTGATTTGTGCATTCTGTTTGCTAACATTGTGTTGAGGATTTTTGCATCTATGTTCATTAGGGAGATTGACCTGTAGTTCTCTTTTTGGTTCAGTCTTTCTCTGGTTTTGGTATCTGGGTAATACTTGCCTCCAGGAATGAGTTAGGGAAAATTGCTTACTTTTCAATTGCATTAAAGAGTTTGAGGAGTACTGGTGTTAAATCTTCTCTAAATTTATTGTATAATTCAGTTCGGAGTACATCACAACTTGGGTTTTTCTTTGTTGGTAAGCTAATACATTTTCTATTTCAGTAACTGGTATTGGGTTATTCAGAATTTTTATATCTTGCTATCTTATTTCATGTAGTGATTTAAAAAGTGTAGTAATCACCCTCCCTGCTGGCGTTTGAGGCTTGCTGAGCCCCAAACAGCTTTGAGAGCATTGATGACTGTGCCCTACCTCCTCCACACCATCACAGGAGCCATGCTGAGCCCTGGACAGCTTTGGGAACATGTCTCACCACTCCCAAATGTGAGAGTGAGGCTGAGAACCAGAGAACCTCTGGATCTTCAAAAATGACAAAAAAAAAAAAAAAAAAGGGAGAAAATTAGAATCTCAGAGCTCCACTACACCCAGAACACATCCAAGAGACATTGACATAGAAAAGCCTGGAAACCACATACCTAAAATTTCTGAAATCATAGTAAATGAAGTAAAGAAACAACTCCATCAGACCACTGGAAAAATCAGATCAGAAATAATCTCTCAGTTAAAAAAGAAATGACAGCAATAATGTAAGAATTGCTCAGGACATCTGAAGAAGACAGATGAAAAAATAGAGGACCATAGATAAATGATGGAAACCTTGAATGAACAATATAGGAAAAAGTAGAATACATGAAACAGATTCAGAGAGATATCCAGGAAATCAAAAATTCCATCAAAAGCTGCCCAATCCCTTGAATGAAACTGAAGATTGACTATCAGACCTTGAAGACAGTGTTGCACCTAATGATTATGAAAGGAAGGATCTTTTAAAAATAACAAGGAACCAGGATATAACAAATAACTGAAAGGTGATATAAAGGAAAACAATTTAAGACTAATTATTATCAATGGAACAACAGAAGTCAACACAAATGACATAAAAAGACTATTTGCAGAAGTATAGCAGAAAACTTCCCAAGCATAGAAATATAATCTGACACATGGATGAGTCTTATAGAACTCCAACTAGTCATAACATATATAAATCTACACCCAAGCATGTAATAATCAAGATCCCAAATTTCAAAAGAACAGAATATTAAAATCTGTTATAGAAAAGAAACAGATCACCTATAAACAAAAGCCCATTAGAACCATGGAAGATTTCTCAACACAAGCCATCAAATCAAGAAGAGGTTGGAGTGAAGTGTTTCAGGTCCTGAAAGACAAAAACTTTCAACCTAGATTGCTGTACCCTGCAAAACTATCCTTCAAAATTAATGGAGAAATAAAATATTTCCATGATAAAGAACAACTAAAAAAATTTATGAGCACCAAACCAACTCTACAAAGAGTACTAAAATATATTCTAGAGTGAGATAGAAATGACCACTATTTCAAGAACAATAATAAAAAGAACCACCAAGCAGAACAAGGAATTAAACAGAAATAAAAGTAGAAAAATAACAGCAGGAAAATAGCATGAAAAGATAAGCCAATACATATTAGTTATAACCATTTGTGTAAATGGCCTTATTCACCAATCAAAAGAAACAGACTGGCAGAGTGGATCAAGAAACAAAATCCAACTATATGCTGTATACAAGAAACACATTTAATTCAAAAGGAAACTCATAGACTGAAAGTCAAAGGATGAAAAACAAAACTGTATGTGACAGGAACCCAGAAACAGACCAAGAAAGATCAGAAGAGATAAAGAAGTTCACTACATACTTGTTAGGGGAAAACTGCAAGAAGAAGAGATGCTAATCACAAATACCTATGCACCAAACACAGAACACACAACTATATAAGACAAATGTTAACAGACATGAAAAATGAAATAAGCAGGAACACAATCAAAACAGGGAACTTTAACACTCCATTGTCACAAAGACATAGATCAACTAGACAAAGAAATCAGTAAAGAAATAACTGAAGTAAACCAAACTTGTGAACAAATGAACTTAGTAGACATTTACAGAGTGTTCCAGACAACATTAGAGTTCACATTCTTCTCAGATGCACATGGGATGTTCTCTAAAATAGACCATATACTAGCCCAGAGAACATGCTTAAGAAAATGCAAATGAATTGAAATTATCCCATGGATATTACCACAGCATAGTGCAACTGGAAATTATTGACAAAAGATATTGCATAAAGTTCATTTACAACTGGAAATTAAATTATACCCTTCTGAACAACCAATGGGTCACAGATGAAATCAAAGAAGAAATTAAACAATATTTGCAATCAAATGAAAATGCACATACAACCTATTAGAAACTGTGAGATGCAGTGAATGTAGTCCTCAGAGGGAAATTTGTAGTAATGAAATCCTACATCAGAAAAACAGAATGAGCACAAACAACCTTATTCTGAACCTCAAGCTTCTAGAAAAAGAAGAGTAAGTCAAGCCCAAAGCTCAACTGAGGCATTATATAATAAAGATAAGAGCAGAAGTCAACACAATGGAGAGGTAGAAAACAATACAAAGAATTAATGAATCAAAGAGTTAGTTTTTTGAAAGAATAAATAAAATTGATAAACCCCTAGCTAACCTTATCAAAAAAGGAAAGAAGAAACTCAAATTCATGCAATAAGGATTGAAAAGAATGAGATCAGTTCAGATCCTGAAAAATTTAGAAGATCATTAATACCTATTTCAAAAATCTTTACTCTCATAGGTTGGAAATGCAAAGGAAATGGACAGATTCCTAGATACATAGGAACTACCAAAGCTAAATCAAGAAGATAAAAAAAATCCTGTGTAACTCAAAATCAGCCAACAAATTTGAAAATGTACTAGAAATTACCAACAAAGAAAAACCCAGGTCTTCATGGATTCATAGTTGAAATTTAGAGAAGATTTAACACCAGTTCTTCTCAAACTCTTTAATGAAATTGAAAGGGAAGGAATTCTCATTAACTCATTCCTGGAGGCAAGTATTACCTAGATACCAAAACCAGAGAAAGACCCAAACAAAAAAGAGAACTATAGGCTAATCTCTCTTATGAACATAGATGCAAAAATCCAAGATAAAATATTAGCAAACAGAGTGCAGCAAATCATTAAGAAGACTATACACCATGACCAAATGAGATTCATCGAAATGGAAGGATGATTTAATATACCCAGATCAATTTATGTAATACACACTATCAATAGAGCCCAAGGCAAAAATCACATGATCTTCTCAATAGATGTAGAAAAATCTTTTGATAAAGTCCAACACTATTTCATGATAAAAACACTACAGAAAATGGGAATAGATGGTCTTTTCCTCACTCTGACAAAATCCATCTATGATAAACCAACAGCGAACATCATACAAAAAGAGAAACTGAAAGCTTTCAGTTTAAAATCAAGAGCAGGCCTGGTGCAGACTGGAGTTTCTCACTCAGAAGGCTCACAATCTGGTCTCACTGGGGTTCACGTGTGGCCTTCTCTGCATGTGCCAGTGCCCAGTGCCCAGTGCCCAGTGCCCAGTGCCCAGTAAGGTGCTGGAGCAGGGGCTCCATGAGTTGCTGGAACCATGGTTTGGGCTTGGGCTTTGCTTAAGCCCCAACCTCCTGGAGGTCACAGACACAGGCAGTCTGTGATCTCTGTCAGTGCAGCATGCATCTAGCTCCTGTGTGCATTCTGAACTGCCTGACGACACAGAATCAGGTGGTCCACAAACTGTTGATCCTGCAGTTTGTGTCTGGATTTGCCTATACCCTGAACTGTCTGGGGACACAGGTTCACTGGTCCAGGGTTGCACCACCAATGCAACCTGACTCAGTCATACATGTGCCCTGAACTGTGTGGGGATGCTGGATCAGACTAACTGACATCAGCTGACATCATGGTCCACATGTGAGACCTGGGAGAACTACATGCACTTCACCTTCTGCTGGAAAAGCCCAAACTAAGCAGTGCATCTCAGCAGACACTGAGGGGCAAGCCTGACTACCAGGAAAACTATGGACACTAGTGGCCTTTGCTGAGCTGCCAGGGAAGAGGGACACTGAGTTTTCTGCATCCAGAATCAAACATGACAAGACGAAGGACTAAAACACAATCTCAGAACTCCACCCCTCTCAGAACAAGTGTAGAAGACATCAACATTGGAGAACTTGGTAAACACATGCCTGAAATTGCTGAAATGATTGCAGTGGAAGTAAAGAAACAGCTTCATCAGGCCACAGAAGAGCTCAGATTAGAAATAATCTCTCAGGCAGAAAATGAAATGACAATAATTTTTTTTTTTTTTTGGTTTTTCTCCGGTACCGGGAACCGAACTCATGACCTTGCACTTGCCAGGCAGGCGCTTTTGCCGCTGAGCTAAATCCCCAGCCCCTGAAATGACAATAATAATGAAGGAACTGCTCAGCACATCTGAAGAAGAAACATATAAGAAAATAGAAGAACATAGGCAATGGATGGAAGCATTTCATTCATTAAATGAAAAATATAGAAATGACTTAGAGTGCATAAACCAGATTCAGAGAGACATCCAGAAAATCAAAGCTTCTATTGAAAGCTGCCAAAATTGCTTGAATGAAGTCAAAGATAGAATTTCAGATTTTGAAGACAGCATGGCAGCTAGCGATCATGAAAGAAAGGATCTCTTAAAATCAACAAGGAACAAGGAAGTTGGTGCCTGGGAAGCCATGAGGTGGGGAGCACCAGCCTTTGGGCTGGACCTGAGTTGTGCAGGCACCCTGGAGGCGGGCAGTTGGTGCCCGGGAAGCTGTGCAGTGACACACGTTGGCTCCCGCTGGCCCTCCGGCCAGCCGTGGCTGGGCGGTCAAGAACCATCATGGCACAGAGAAGCAATGACACAATTGGCCTGCCATGTGCCAGACATGGAGGCCTGCCCAGGGATGTGTGTGAATCATCCCAACACGGAGAAACCCTGGGAATAGATGCCACACAAGGGGCCACTCTTGCCCCTGCCATTGAAAGCCAGAAAGGTCCAGAGCCAGTGGAGTAGCAGCTGCTGAACAAGGACTCCGAGAACATGAGAATACAGGCTATGCCTGAAGATTCAGATGTCTAGTTCACCAGAGTCATGAGAACCGTTTGGAAGCTGGAAACCAGGAGGACCTTGTGCAATACCTGGGGAGACCCCCTTGGAAGCCATTTTTCACCTGACAGTACAGGCTGCAGTGGAAGAGCACTTGGAGCTCTGGAGAGGGCTGCACTGAGATTCCTGCTGTCTGTGCTGATGGTTGGGGAGAGGACACTAAATGGTTGCGGGGTCCCAATGTGCTAGGAGGCTGGAGAGAAAAACCTACAAAAAATGGCTCTCACCCCAGATGGCTCACTTGAGATGTTAGTAAGAATTGCCTCCTCAGTATTCTATAGCTGTGATGAGGAGGGCAATGAGAGAAAACAAAGAGACTGAGAAAAAGAAACTGCTTTTGCTGCAGCACTAAGAGAAACAGACCCTAAGTCTGATTCTTGGGGCCCCAAGAAGAACTTGATGACTGCATTCATCTGCTATCACTGTTAAAAGTCAGGCCACTTCAAGAGGTACTGCCCTAAGAAGTCCCCTGGGCCATGACATGAATGCAAAGGTGATCACTAGAGATAGGTCTGCCCTCTGAAAGAGAGGCTCTAGAGCTCAGACCCACCCTACCAGTTAGCCTAACAGGAATGAGGGGGCCTGGGGCATACTCTGCCTTCTC
>NW_004955552.1:1319051-1363004 GCF_000276665.1 Chinchilla lanigera | reverse complement strand
TTCCTACAACAACCATTGAGAATAGTCAATGAATATTCAATTGGTCCCTCATGTATAGCTCTATTCATCTATTTTAGAAAGCACTTTGAAGATCCCAAAGTATAGTACAACAACCAAACTGATAATAACCTACCACTAATAGTGAGTCTGTATTAATCTGCTTGTTTTCCTGAGAAACTATTTTGTAGATAATAATATGTAAAACAACAACCATTGATAATTTCCTACCACTTTGTCTGTAATTCAGTAAGACCTCCTATTACTATGTTATCTTTCTTTTACTCTTTAAAATAATATAAAAAAGGTTAAAAATCAACAAGGAACCAGGAAAAATCAATTCAACAGCTGCAAGATGAGGCAAAAAGGTATAATGTACCACTAAAAGGAGTCAATGAAACAGCAGGAGGCAAGACAAATGACATAAAAAGAACATTTGCAGAAACAATAGCAGAAAATTTCCCAAGCATGGAAACAGAACCTGATATACAAGTAAATGAGGCATATAGACTGCCAACTAACCATAACCAAAATAAAACTATACCCAGACATATAATAGTCAAGTTCCCAGGTCTCCAGCAAAAGAACAGAATATTAAGAGCTGTTAGAGAAAAGAAACAGATTACTTATAAAGGAAAGCCTAACAGGATCATGGCAGACTTCTCAACACAAACCGTCCAGTTGAGAAGAGCTTGGAGCAAAGTATTACAGGTCCTGAGACAAAATACCTTCCAACCAAGACTGATATACCTGCCAAACTCTACTTTAGATTCAATGGAGAAATAAAATATTTCCATGACAAGAACAACTGAAAAACTTCACGAGTGCCAAACCATCATTGCAGAGTACTAAAAGATATTCTAGACAGAGAAAAAAATGACTGCAATTTCATGAACAATAGAAAGGAACTGTCAAGAAGAGCAAGCATTTAAACAGATAGGAAAAGTAGGAAGCCAACAGCAAGTAAATAACATGACAATGATAAGTGAACACATATTGGTTATAACTATAAATCTAAATGGCTTCAATTCACCACTCAAAGAAACAGACTGGCAAAGTGGATTAAGAAACAAAATCCAACAATATGCTGCATACAGGAAACACATTTTACTCAAAAGGAAATCCATAGACTGAAATGCAAGGGATGGAAAACAATCCTCCATGCAACAGGAACCCAGAAAAGAACAGATGTAGCTATTATGTTTGCAGACAATGTAAACTTCAAACTGACAACAATCAAAAGAGACAAAGAAGGTCACTACATACTTGTTAGGGGAAAACTGCAAGAGGATGACATAACAATCATAAACATGTATGCACCAAATATCAGAGCACCAAACTATATAAGACAAATCTATATAAGACAAATATAAGACATGAAAACACATATAATTAATAACACTATTGTAATAGAGGAGCTCAACACCCTGTTAACACAAAGAGATAGGTCAAGTGGACAAAAAATCAGAAAAAAAAATAACAGATTTGAACCAAATCTTTGAACAAATGGACTTAGTAGATGTATACAGAGTGTTCCACCCCACAACATCAGAGTACATATTTTTCTCAGCTGCACATGGGACTTTCTCTAAAATAGACCACATTCTAGCCCATAGAGCATTCCTACCTAAATGCAAAATTGAAATTATCCCATGCATATTATCTGACCACAGTGCAATGAAATTGTAAATTAATGATAAAAGGAACTCCAAAAACTCCATAAACTCCATAAACTCCAGTTGGAAATTAAACAAAAACCTCCTGCACAACCATTAGGTCACAGAAGAAATTAAAGAAGAAATTAAAAAATATCTACAAACAAATGAAAATGTAAATACAACTTACCAGAATCTGTGGGATGCAATGAAAGCAATAATCAGAGGGAAATTCATAGTGGTGAACTCACATATAAGGAAAATAGAAAGAAAACAAATAAATAGCCTAATGCTGCAACTTAAACTTTTAGAAAAAGAAGAAAAACTGAGGCCCAAAGCCCAAAGAGGGAGCAGATTATAAAGATCCAGGCAGAAATTAATGCAATTGAGACAAAGAAAACCCTCCAAAAAATAAATGAATCAAAGAGTTGCTTCTTTGAAAGAATAAATAAAATCGATAAACTCCTAGCCATCCTTATCAAAAAAAGGAAGGAAAGATCTCAAATTCATGCAATAAGGAATGAAAAGGATGAAATTACTAGAGATTCCACAGAAATTCAGAAGATCATTAATATCTGCTTTGAAAAATCTTTCCTCAAATAGAACAGAAAACCCAGAAGAAATGAACAGATACTTAGACAGGTACAAATTACCAAGTTTGAGTCAAGAAGATATAAAAATCCTGAACAACTCAGTATCAATTAATGAGATTGAAAATATGATTAAAAACTTACTGACAAAGAAAAGCCCGGGCCCTGATGGATTCACAGCAGAATTTTAAAAGAAATTCAGAGAAGATTTAACACCAACACTCCTCAAACTCTTCAATGATATTGAAAAGGAAGCAATTCTCCCTCACTCATTTCTGGAGGCAAATATTATACTCAAACCAAAACCAGAGAAAGATCCAACTAAGAAAGGGAACTATAGACCAACCTCCCTAATGAATATATGTGCAAAGATACTCAATAAAATACTAGCAAATAGAATGCAGCAAATCATCAAGAAAATCATACACCACAACCAAGTAGGATTAATTCCAGGAATGCAGGGTTGGTTCAATATTTGCAAATCAATTAGTGTTATACACCATATCAATAGAGCAAAAGAGAAAAACCATAAAATCATCTCAATAGATGCAGAAAAAGCTTTCTTCAAAGTCCAACATGCATTCATGATAAAAACTCTACAGAAAATAGAATAGATCTTTACCTCAACCTGATCAAAGCCATCTATGACAAACCGACAGCCAACAGCATACTAAATGTACAAAAACTGAAAGCATTTACTTTAAAATCAGGAACAAGACAAAGATGTTTGCTATCATCACTCCTGTTCAACATAGTTCTGGAGCCATTAGCCAGAGCAATTAGGCAACACAGAGAAATAAAAGGAATAAGGAGAGGAAAGGAAGAAGTAAAACTATCACTATTTACATATATATGACATGATACTTTACATGGAAGACCCCAAAAACTCCACAAGAAGACTCCTTGAATTAATCAACAAATTCAGCAGTATAGGTGGACACAAAGTCAACACCCAAAATTTGATAGCATTCCTATACACAAACAACAAACAGACTGAGAGAGAAATTAAGGAAACCATATCTTTCACAGTAGCATCCAAGAAATTGAAATATTTAGGAATCAGTCTAACAAAAGAAGCAAAAGATGTACTCAATGAAAACTATAGTCCTCTGAAAAAAAGAGATCGAAGAGGATTTTAATAAATGGAAAGATATCCTTTGCTCATGGATAGGAAGGATCAACTTTGGAAAAATGGCTGTACTACCAAAATTGTCATACAGATTCAATGCAATTCCCATTAAACTAACATTAGTATACCTCACAGATTTAGAGAAAACATTCCCTAAATTCATCTGGAACCAGGAGAGACCCAGAATAGCAAAAGAAATCCTGGGCAACAAGGAAAGTCAGGTGGAATTATAATCCCTGACCTGAAATTATACTCCAAAGCCACTGTTATACAATCAACACTGTCCTGGCTAAAACACAGACTGGAGCATCAGTGGAACAGACTGGAGGACACAGTCTCAACCACAAACACACTCAGCCACCTAGTCTTTGATAAAAGGGCCAAACAAACTCACTGGAAAAAAGATAGGCTCTTTAAGAAATGGTGCTGGAAAAATTGGCTTGCCACCTGCCAAAGACTGAAAATACACCGAAGTTTATTACCATGCACCAAATTCAAGTTAAAATGGATCACAAATCTCAATATTAAAGCAGGAACACTAAATCTATTGAAGAGAAAGTAGGTAAAAACCTTGAAGACCTAGGGGTAGGCAGAGAGTTCATGAACAAAAACCAAACTGCACGGGAAATACTTCAAAGAATCAACAATTGGGATCTCATCCTACTGAAAAGTTTCTGCACATCTGAAGCAATCACCAGCAGAGTAAAAAGAAAACCCACAAATTGGGAAAAAATTTTAGCTGACTGTCCCTCGGACAAAGATCTTCTATCTAGAACATATCAAGAATTAAAAAACATCAGTCCTCTCCCCAAATTCAAATACTCAATCCAAAAATGGGCAGCTGAGATGAATACATACTTGTCAGATAAAGATACACAAATGGCAAATAAATACACGAGAAAATGTTCAACATCATTAGTCATTCAAGAAATGCCAATTAAAACAACATTGAGAGGGGCTGGGGATTTAGCTCAGCGGCAAAAGCACCTGCCTGGCATGCGCAAGATCGTGAGTTCGGTTCCCGGTACCGGATAAAAACCAAAAAAAAAAAAAAAAAAAACAACATTGAGATTTCATCTCATCCAAGTAAGAATGGCTAGCATTCAGAAATCAGCCAACAGCAAAGGCTGGCGAGGCTGTGGAGAAATAGGAACCCTTCTCCACTGCTGGTGGGAATGCAGACTGGTGAAACCACTGTGGAAAGAAGTTTGGAGTTTCCTCAGCAAACTAAATCTAGAGGTCCCATTCAACTGAGCTATTCCCCTTCTGGGTATTTTCCCAGAAGATTTGTAAACATCATAACAATGTATGTGCACCCATGTTCATAGCAGCACAATTTGTAATTGCTAAATTATAGAAGCAACCCAAATGTCCATTCACTTATGATTGGATAAAAAAATTGTGGTACTTTTATATAATGGAATATCACTTAGTGGTAATGGAATGGAATTGTGGTACTTTTATATAATGGAATAAACTTGAGGCTTTTATGGGTAAATGGTCACAACTAGAGACCATACTCATAAGGGAAATAAATCAGACCTGCATGTATAAACACCATAATGTCTCACTAGTGTAAGACCTAAAACAGTGAATAAAAACTAGGAGGTATTATAGACATTGTGAAATGAAAGGAAAATGCTCAAAAGTAAAGGGCAACTGGGGTGTGGGAAAAGAGAAGGGAAAGAAGGGGAAATTATGAAAGTATGTATATACAGAATAGCTAACATAGTGGTACTACTGGCTTATATTGCTATACAGAAAGGAACGGTTAATGATTACTTGTTTGATCAATCTTGTGTATCTCTATTTGTTTTCCTGAGAAATCACTTTGAATTTATCAATAAGTAATACAGCAATCATGGTTAAGTTCCTATAATTTTGTCTGTAACTGTGTTTTGTTTGTATTATCCTTATGCTATTTTGTAAATTGATGTCTCTCTGTTAATTAGTTTTCCTTCTTCTATTTTTTATTTTTTTATTTTTATTTTTATTTTTTTAGGTTTTTCTCCGGTACCGGGAACCGAACTCACGACCTTGCGCTTGCCAGGCAGACGCTTTTTGCCGCTGAGCTAAATCCCCAGCCCCCCTTCTTCTATTTTTTAAAATAAAAAAATAAAATCAGGAATAAAAACAAAATAAAGTCAGGAACAAGACAAGGAGGTTCATTGTCTCCACTCTTATTCAACATACTTCTGGAAACATTAGCCAAGCAATTAGGCAAGAGGGAGAAAGAAAAGGAATAAGGATAGGAAAGGAAGAAGTGAAATTATCATTTGCAGACTACATGATACGCTACACAGAAGACACCAAAATCTCCACCAAAAGACTTATTGATTTAATAACCAAATTCTGTAGCATAGCTAGATACAAAGTCAACTCTCAAAAATCGATAATAGTCCTGAACACAAACAACAAACAGACTGAGAGAGAAATTAGGGAAAACAAATTTTCATATCATCTAAAATTATGAAATATTTAGGGATCAATCTAACAAAGGAAGTAAAAGATCTACCCAGTGAAATTTATAGTACTCTGAAAAAAGAGATTGAAGAGGATATCAGAAATGGAAAGATATTCCTTGCTTATGGATAGGAACAACCAACATTGTGAAAATAGCCATACTCCCAAAATTGTTATACAGATTCAGTGAAATCCCAGTTAAAATACCATTAGTGCACAGATCTAGAGAAAACAGTCCTTAAATTCATCTGGAACCAGAAGAGGCCTAGAATACAAAAAGCAATCCTGGGAAACAAGGAAGGAAAGGAAGCATCACCACTCTCAACTTGAAGTTAAGCTACAAAGCTAGTGTGATAAAATGAGCATGGTACTGGCAAAAAAGCAGACCTGAAGATCAATGGAACAAATTAGAAGATGCAGACACAACTACAGATACACTCAGCCACCTTATCTTTGAGAAAGTGGCCAAACATTTTCACTGGAAGAAAGATAGTCTGTTTAATAAATGATGCTGTAAAAACTGGCTTTCACATGCCTAAGACCAAAACTAGACCCATGTCTTTCACCATGCCCTAAAGTCAAAATCAATCAAAGATCTAAATATTAAAACAGAAACACTAAATCTACTGGAAGAGAAAGTCAGTAGAAATCTTGAAGACACAGGTATACCCGAGAGTTTACGAACAAAAACCAAACTGCATGGGAAATACTTCAAAGATTCGACAACTGGGATGTCATCTTATTGAAGAGTTTTCCACATCAAAAGAAATCACCAACAGGGTAAAAAGAAAACCCACGAATTGCAAAATATGTTAGCCAACTGTCCCTCAGACAAAGGACTTCTATCTGGAACATATAAATTATTTAAAAAATCAGACCCCTAAAATTTAAAGACTGAATCTAAACATTGGTATTTAAGATGAATATACACTTCTCAGATAAAAAAATACAAATGGCAAATAAATATATGAAAAAATGTTCACCATCATTTTTCAGTTGAGAAATGGAAATTAAAAAAACAGTGAGATTGAATCTCACCAGAAAGAATGGTTATCATCAAGAAATCAACCAACAACAAATGCTGGAGGGGCTGTGGGGAAAAAGGAAAGCTTCTTGACTGCTGGTGGGAGTGTAGACTGGTGAACCCACTATCAAAATCGGTGTGAATATTTCTCACAATACTTGGACTAGAGGTCCCATTCAACCCAGATATTCCCCTTCTGGGTATTTTCCCAGGTAACTTAAAAACATCGTAGTATAACAATATATGTGCACCCATGTTTATAGCAGTAAAATTTGTCCTAGCTAAATCTTGGAAACAACCCAAATGCCAATCAACTAAGGAACGGAAAAAAAAAAAAGATGCAGTAGTTTTATACATTGGAGTACTACTCGGCTTTAAAAATTGTAAACTTGAGGCTTTTATAGGTCAGTGGATGCAACTAGCGCCCATACTCCTAAGTGAAATAAATCAGGTCCACATATATAAACATCATCCTGTCTCCCTAATGTAAGAACCTGAAAATGTAAATTAAACCAAAAAGGTACAGTAGATATTGTGAAAAGGAAAGGAATTGCCCAAAAGGAAGGAAAAATTGGAGTGAGGGAAAACAGAAAAAGAAAGAAAAAGAAAGGGAAAATATATGTGTATATAGAAGGATAGCTAGGATAATTGTACTGCCGATGTCTAATGTCTTCATTGAAAGGAACAGTTAAATTTTAAATTTTTAAATTTTTTTCTTGAGCAATTTTATATGCTTATCTCTTGTAATCTGAACAACTAATTTGAGGACAACCATATGCAATATAATAGGCATTGCTAAATATCTACCATCTTGTTTAGTGAAGCTCTGTATGATTTCTAATGTTTTTAAAATTATGTTTTATTCTCTTTAATAGTTGGATCAATCTTGCATTCTTACATCTGGTAATCTGAGCAACTTTGTTAAAGATAACAATATGTAATATAACAGCCATTGTTAATTCTTATCATTTTGTTTTGAAATTCTGTATTGCTTCTATTGTTTTTGTGTTGTTTTGTTTTTGTCTTTGTTATTTTATTTTTTATTCTCTTTAAGATAAAAATATATTAATCAAATAATGAGACTGAATTTCATCATATTTTCAGAGTGGTTTGAGTGAGCTTATCTAGTGTGGGAACATGGAAGAGTAAATAAAATTCAAAATGTAAAATACATAGTATGAAAGGGAAAGAAATCGCTCAAAGGAAGGAACAACTGGGATGAAAGAAACAAAAAAATAAAGTACTAAGGCATTTTATACATATATATTGTAATATATAATATATTATATGATATATTATATATATATCAGCTGACATTAATGTAGTGCTGATGTCTGGTGGTTTGTTGAGGGGAACAGTTAGTGATTAAAAATTTTTTTTTATATTTTGACCAATTTTGCATGCTTGTATGTGGTAATCTGAGCAATTTATGTGAAGACAACAATTTGCCATATCACAACCATTGGTGAATTCCTACAGTCTTGTCTAGTGAAACTATGTACTGTCTCTAATGTTCTTTTAAATTATTATTTTCTTATTCTCTTTAATGGTTTGATCAATCTTGTATTCTTAAATCTGGTAATCTGAGCAACTTCTTTGAAGATACCAATATGTAACATAACAACCACTGTTAATCCCTATCATTTGGTTTGAAACCCCGTATCATTTTTAATGTTCTTGCTTTGTTTTGTTTGTATCTTGCTATTGTTCTTTTCTTTTACTATTCTCTTTAAAATGAAAAAGTATAAATTACAATACATTTCTAACATAACCTTATTTAAATTCTTTTTTTTCTCACTACTAGATATGTACAGCATCAGAGGTCAGAGATGACTTCATGGGACAGAGAAACATTCACCCTGAATCACCTGCCCACTTTTAGAAATATATTCTTTCTTGTTTGGGTCGTCAATATACCCTATGCAGGAAGTTTTGGTTTTGAAATACACTAATTATATTCCAGTCTTATTATGATATCACAGGATTATATAAATTACCATTTAAGACCCTAAAATATTCCTGGCCAAAAGTAGTATTTTAGTCACTTTTCTCATGACTGAGACACAATGTCTGACACAAACAAATTAAAGGAGGAGAAGTCTATCTTGGCTCATGTTTCCCCCCAGAAATTGTTGGCATAAAGTTAGTATGGCATGGCACAGGGGCAGGTAGCTGGGAAACAGAAAGATATCAAGGGAGAAGCCAGGAATACAGATGTACCCTTCTAGGCCACTGCCCCATGACAACTCTTTTCTGACTAGAGGCCATTTCCTAACAGCAAGTCAGCCATAATAAGCTCCTATATTGCAATTCCAAAAGCTACATGTGGCTACTGGAGACCTCTAGACACAAATCACAATATTCAAGTCCTGACCCCCAAAGATGTATGCACATCTTTTTATGCAAAATGCATTCTTTAAGAGTTGTTAGAATCTTAACAGTTTCAACATTGCTGAAAAGTTCAGGTCTAAAATCTCCCCTGAAACTCAAAGCAAACTCTTAGCTATGAGCCCCTGTGTCTTGGTTACTTTTCTCTCGTTGTTGGGACAAAATACCTGACGCCCAAAATTAAGGAAGGAAAGGTTTATTTCGCTTACAGTTTGTGGAGGTTTCAGTCCATACTTGGCAGGTTACAAGGCAGAGTGGCACATGGCAGAGGGCTACAGCTCATGGTGGCAGAACACAGCAAAAGCAACAAACACTAAAAGGGAGGAATGGCCACCAGCAGCCTCTTCCTCTCCCTTACATATGGAAACTATCCACCCCAGGGCGGGTGTAGCTCTCACACCCATAATTAATCAAACTCTAAAAGCCCACCCCATGACCGCATGAGGCTGTGGGGGAACACACAGACACAAACAGTAACACCCTGTAATATCAAAAAGAAATTTATATACTTCCACCATACAATAGCACTGAAAAACACTCCCACTCCAAAATGGAAAGATACAGGAATCCAAATCGATGGAACCAAAGCAAGACTAAAACTCAATACGACAAATAAAAAATCCTGTAACTCTATGTCCAGCACTCAGTGGAAGTTGTGATGAGATGAGTACTACAGAGGGCTTGGGCATGCCCAATCCTACAGTACTGTCAGTGGTTGTAACCCTCATAGTTTCTGTATTGGGCATTCTTTGCTTACTCCTGTTGCTTTTCTCAGTTGTTCCACATTCCTAGCTTCTTCACCATCCTGGGGTCTCCACTGCACTCTTGGTTTTACTTTCACAGCTTCACACACTGCCTTCTCACTACCTGGTGTCCCAGGTTCTCTTCTGAAATTTGGGTAGAAGTCTTTCTGACCCCACAAATTTGCATTCTGCCTGCCTATAAAACCAACACCATGTGGATGACACCAAGGTCTGCCTCTTGCTCCAGCAGTAGCCTAGTTTTTTTGCATCATAGTTTTTTGCTACAGGGGACTCTAAGTGCCTGGATGGCTGGGCACTGTGGACAGAATCCTAAGACACCAACTGTTTAGGTGACTTTTCTGGAGCATGGTGTCCTGGGGCTCTCTTCTCAAAGCAAAGCCTTCCACTTCTGCAATTTTTAGTTTGTGAAGAGTGAGGTCTTGATGGTTCCTTAGATGGCCTGAAGGCCTCCTTTCTATTTTCCTGTTGTAAACTACTTCACTTCTTTTTAGTGCTAATCTTTTTAGTAGCAAAACTCTCCTTTGCTCCTGGTTTACAGGCCCCAACTTTACCAAGTTTCTTTTATGGCCAAACTCAAAACTTTTAAAATCATTCAGCTGTGCTCTTTACTTCTTATTTTCAAAATAGAGCTATCTAAAAGTTCCCAACCATATCCACCCACAAACTTAACTTTAGTCTGTCTTGAAATTTCCTCTGCCAGATTAGTCTACTGCATGTAATCTCAATCTCCTGAAAAGTCTTAGGACATGAACAAATATAGGCAAATTTTCTTCCAGCATATAACAAGTCCAACTGCCAGTGGAGTCTGTGTTCCTAACTAAACCTGCCCAAGCCTGATCTTTACCATATGCATTTCTATCAGGAATTTGGTCTTCTGAGCTCTGACCAGATTCTCCAATTAAGCTCAGTTTACAGCATTCTAGTACTTGTTCTTCAGCTAGCATGTCCAAACCTTTCTAGACTCCCTTAGCAAACCAGTTTTAAAGGCTCCTAAACATAGTAAAGTACAGTCACAGTGACAACCCCATTTCAAGTAGCATACATTTAAGAATGTGGAATAGACTATATAACAAAGTCTAGTTTTTTATGAATCTTTAACTATCTGAGTCAACAAATATGAGTAATGAATCCACAGATATTTGAATAAAAAAGAGATTGAAAATTTTCATATAATTCTCCTATTTTTGAGAATTATATACCAGGTACTATCTATTTCATATGGTCTTCTGATCTTATTGGTAAAACTTCATTTTGTCATTTCCCTAATTGTGGGGTGAATCATCATGTCTCCCCCTACTGCAGGCTCATGGAGTGAATGGACCACATAACTAGCTGGCTTTCCTTTCCTTGCCAGGGCTGGAATTCTGTGCAGTCATCTTCAGGCTGAACAGGTCAGCCTTTCCATGTTTCTGGCATGTAAATTATACAAATCTTAAAAGTTTTCATTTCTCTGTAGCAGTTTAACATTTTTATCCTATAGTGTTAATCTATTGACTTAGGACTGCAGAAAATAATAATACAAAGTGTCTCCATTCTTTAATGGAATAGCATTAGTGATATTTTTGGCTTTTCTGAAATGCTGTAGGAGGAGAAACATCTTCCTTTGTTTAAAACACAACATATTCTATGCAGTTCAATAAGAAAAAACTCTTTCACAGTTTCCATTTTTATAAATGTCTACTTGCTTTGTTACTTTGAGAAGTTATATTATTTTTGTGTAGAAACTTCTGTAGCTCTTAGAAATGGTATTAATCATATAGCTTTGCTAACAAGTTAATGCATTTTGTGAGGATTTTTTTCATTCTTCTTTCTCTAATAATAATTTCTTATAGGAGGGAGTACAAGTTTTAATGAGGTTGCTTGTGGATGCACATGTAGAGTAGTCAGCAGTGCTGTAGACAGAGCAAACCCAGAGAGTTTTACTTGTTAAGGCTGGGCTCCTGTGCCATGGGAACAATAAAAACTGGAATTTAAAGGGTGAAGGACAGCAGGCACAATCCACCCAAGAGAGAACATACCTGCCCTTACACAACTTCACCTATTTGCAGGTGTCATTTCCTCTGCCTGGAATTCTCTTCTGTCACTTATTGACTAATTTTCCTCTTTTTGAAGATTTTCTTCTTTTGGAAAACCAGCTTTTTTGAGATATTATTTATATATCATACACTTCACTTGAGAGTGTATAATTCAATGTTTTGATATGTTTACACATACATGTATCCAACCCCAGGCAATGTTAGAATATTTTCAGTCCCTCAGAAAGAAACCTCATACTCTTTAGCTATCACCTGTATTTCCCCCTCCCATACCTTTACAGCCAAGCAATCACTAATCTCTTTCCTGTCTCTAGGGTTCTCTGCTTTGAACTTTTATATGAATGGACTCATATATTATGTGGTCTTTTGTGTCTGCCCTCTTTCACTTAGCATAATGTTTGGAAGGATCAATTGTGTTTTAGCATGCACCAGTAGTATGTCATTCTTTCTAAAGGTTGACTAAGACACTATTATATGAATATACCATATTTTTTATCTTTTTCTGCACTGATGAGACATTTGTGTGATTTTAATCTTTTGGCTTTTGTGCTATGCTGTTATAAGCATGGGCATGCAGATGTATCTTCTATATTCTGATTTTAACTCAAATATATATGCAAACAAGATTTAAAAAAATGTTTAGTAGTATTTAAAAATAAAAATAGGTATATTTAATAATATGTCCTTTTTAGTATATCCAAATATAATTTTAATATACTGTATAATCAAGTAAAAAATTTAATGAGATATTTTGCATTTTCTGTACTCAGTCTTTGAAACCTGAAATGTATTCTGCACTTGTAGATCATCTCAGTTTGAACCAGCCCATGTTAGGTGGCTGGTATCCACATGTGACTGGTGACTACTGTGCTGAACAGCACATTTCTACTCCCTGAGGTATGTGAGACTCAGGAAGAAGGGACTGTACCATGGTAGCTGCTCCTGAAACTCAGGGTGTTTTCTCCCTCTTTCTTTCTCCCATTTCTTAAGAAACACCTATATACAAATGCTAGTAGCAAAGCTTCCAAGCTCACTACCAGATCCACCTAGTTTGATTTAGTGAGAAAGATTATGTGATCCAATGCTGGATAATGTTAAGAATTAAGTCCAATCTGACTCTGAGGTTTTTGAAACTGAAAGACAAAACAGAACCCACTGAAACACCTCTTTGCCCTTATGTTCAGTCACCTTGAAAAATAAATCTTCAAATAATCATGACAGGGAGTGATTGACACTTCGCTATTACAATTTCCTGTCAGCACTAATGACTGTTTTATTTATAGTTGGCAAAAAATGTATCTTGTAGGATAGGCTGGGCCATGTGGGTGGGAGTGGACATGAAGGTTATCATGGTTTCAGCACATGCTTTTAATAGTGGCATGTTGTACATTTTACATAAATGCCTGAAACCATATGATACCAGGAAAAAAGAACTTCTTGCAAGACAACCATTATAATATAGTAGCTATTAATACAATATTGTTCTTTTTCATTTGAATTATTTTTTAAACAGTTAAGTAGGAATATTAATGCCCTGTTCATGTCAGTTCTGTGTCCATATTTTAAAATCTTGCCTGTGTCAGTGAAAGCTTTTAGAAACAGTAATATAGTCTAAGAGATGATGGTACAAATCCCATCTTTTCCATTCAGTTGGGCAAATTTATTCAATTTCTGAGTTTGCTTATTTCCATCTGCAATAAACTGGGTTGGCATGGATTCGGAGACTCAGTATGTATCTCCATGGCAGTGGACAGAGTAGGTGCCTATTTCTTCCTTTCCCCAAAGGCAATGTGCTAGTGTGTAGTCTTGTCTATCTCTGTGTTTGGTAGTGATATGGAGCCCCACTGTGCATTATTATGAACATACAAGGAAAATGTAACTGAGATACAGGAGGCTAGTGAGGGCCTCTGCATTTTAAAAAGGATACCATTAAGATCAACTGGATTTAAGAGTCATTGGGTAAAATTTGTGAACTATCTTAATTATTTTGACATTATAAAAGCATGTAATTATGTACTTCTGACATCTGAGTAACTAGGACTGTGAGCATTGGTGCCTTCTAGTTCACAGACTGCATTTGTTTCACTGCACATTCCCTATTACTCATTACTACTTTTCTGCTCCATCTGAAACCATTATAAATGAGACCAGGATGGGACATGATGGGTTTGATTTTGAACCACTGTAAAAACAACTTTTATGTACTGAACTGCACTGAAGTTTTATTTGTGCACTGAACTTTATTTTATGGTTAAAAAAGGTGAATAACAAGGCAGTTATACTTGGCAGATGAAAAGAGACATATGAAAATGATAAATTTAGCAGTGGCTCTTTCTGACCTAATATAGTAATCATCTCAGTTTTGAAACCCTAATTATTTCTTATAGAAGCTTTTTACTTTGCTTTCACAACCCAGTTAAAGAGAATTCAAATAGTCCCCTGGGTACACCCAAGATATAGTCACATTATAGCCATTGCATATTAATTGCTGTTCAGGTTGAGAATTTTTTCACTTTTCATAGTCATTAAAATAAAATGGAATTTAACATCCACATATAATTTACCTTTGTAAGTTATGGAACTTTTTCTACATTGGAGAAGTCAAGTTTATGAAACATCTTTAAACAAAAGCTGTTTCTTTTAAATTTGTTCTTCCAACAAACTTTGTTGGAAAATAAGAAGGTTTATATTACTTGGTGATATGTAGAAGCACTGGATGTTCACTTTAAAAAGGTAAAAATGATATTAATGCATCAATTGGTGTTCAGCTCCACATTTGTGACACACCAGTAGATTCTACTTGTGAATTTTAAAATTGTGACACAATTATATTATGTCAATATAACTTTATAAAATATTTATACATATATAATATAAACTGGTATGTATGGCATACATACATGGTATTTAATATAGTATATAAATACACAAAATATTTTATGGGGCCATCTTTATTCAGCAGAATAGCACCTTTTGGTTGAAATTTTATGTAAATTCTACTTATTGACTATAATTTATTTTTAAGAAATGGTATTGCTTTTTGAATAAATAAATTAAACAGATAGAATTTTCCTTTTTAGGGGCTGGGGATTTAGCTCAGCAGCACAGCACCTGCCTGGCAAATGCAAGGTCGTGAGTTCAATTCCTGGTACCAGAAAAAAAAAAAAAAAAAAAAAAAAAAAGAAAAAAAGAGAATTTTCCTTTTTATCCCCATTGGGTTGACTTAGTTGAAAGAGATCAGTTGATTTATTTTTAAAGCCAGCACAGCTATTCTGGAATAAATTTTATTTTGATCAAACAAAGCTTTTTAAAGGGGGGATAGTTTTGCTCTTTACTTTAGGGAAATACTAAAGTCCCAACAATGATTCTATCTAATTGGAAAAGAAGCAAATATATCTGTAGGAAAAAGCAACACACTGTGCCATTGTTCTCGAGGCAATGTTTAACTAGTACAACTGCAGTAGGCCAGAGCCAGAGTCACATCTACTAATATCTACGAGTCAACAGCTACAGTTTTAAAAAAAAAGAAGCAATACAGTACAGTCATGTAAAGTACTTGCTACACTTTCCCAATGGGTTCTTGCCTAGAACATGGTGGTATTACTGTTAGGTCTGCAACGGCATATCCTGATGACATCTCCATTTATACTTTCATGGTGCTGACCTGCTCACTTGCAGAGATCTGCTGAGAGCCTTCTGGAGACACCAGGCTCTTTCTCCAATGTCTTCCCAGATGGCTCTTCCAGTTGCCTATCTGATCCATTGTTTCCTGTTTTACTTCCTTGGACCTTCTAATATCTGGATTAGTATAACGTATGCTTCAAAATACAGACCATAGATCACAACTTCTACTTTAGTAAGTTATTTAGCCTCTCTGTATCTCAATTCTGTATCCCGGAAGCATTTACTTATTATAGTAACACATTAAAATCCCTAAACCTTGATAGGAAGTTGTATTAACTTTTTGTTGCTGTGACAAATTCTTGACATACATCTTAAAAGAGAAAGTGGTTTTGGGTTACAGTTTCTTAGGTTCAGTCCATAGTCAGCTGGTTCCAAGGCAGAAACATCATGGCAGAAGGGTGTGGAGAAGAGCTGCTCACCTTAGGGTAGCTGGGAAGCAGAAAGGGAAAGAGCCTGTGGAGAGATATCCTTCAAAGGCATGACCCCAGTGACTTATTTTGTACAGCTAGACTCCACCCCTTAAAAGGCCATTCAGCCAATGAATGAATCAATGGATTAACCTGCCAGTGAGGTCAGTTCCTCAGGGCTCAGTCACTTCTCTAGGCCTCAACCCTGAACATTGCTACATTGGGAAACAAGCCCTCAACACTTGAGTCTTTTGGGGGATACTTTGTATTTGAAGCATAACAAAAAGTTACCAAACCAGGTGTTTTCATTAGCAAATGATGGTGATAAGAGCAAAAAACTGAGAATTAAGGGTAATGGAATAAAGCTAGAGGACTTGTCTGGGTGTCATCTATGTTGTTTGCTTTGAAATAATGGATGTTTTTATGTTTCCTACTTTTATTATTTAGTATTGACTATTACAAGTCACTGTACTGGGCTTTGGGTATACAAAAATGGTGAAACCGAATCCCAAAGCCATGTTCCTGGGGTTATGCCACAGTAGACGTATGAATAAGTAAGTATAAACTACTTATAGGTTATAAATTAAACTTTATGAGCTACATGTCAGGCAGAGGGGAGACACTGGATGTGGCTTAGAGTTTTACTCTAGTTGTTACTGAGGAGGAGGACACATTTGTCCTGAATTTTGAAAGTTGAATAAAGGCTTACTCAGTGGGCTAGTGTAATATAATAGCAAGTGCAGAAAAGAAGCACCATGAGTGTGCCTGGACTCTGTAAGAACCTGCAAGTTGTTTGTACTGCTGAGAGGGAGGTGTGAAGGGAGGACCTCTGAGACTTGCTGGTGGCACATAGAGGTCTTAGGAGCCTGGAAGAGGTGTTCAGATTTTACCTTGCAAGTGTCAGTGATTAATGTTATAATGATCTGATGAAGTTATAGAAAACAGTAAAGGTAGTCTTTTAAAATTATTATTGTCTTTTATTAACGAACATAATTATTTAAATTTATAGGTCACAATGTGATGATTTGACATATGTATGCAATGTGAAATAATTAAATAAAGGTAGCATGGGAATATAGATTTAACCCCTTTGATTTTATTGATTTCCATTCCTTTGGATATATATCCAACAATAAAGTTACTGGATCATATGATATTTCGATTTTTAGTTTTTGGAGGAGCTTCTATATGATTTTCTTTGTAGTAATTTACATTATATCAACTGTTCAGGGTGATTGAAAGATCTGATGAATAGCTAAATGTTTAAATAAAAAACCTCATTACAGTGAAAGACACATTGCCAAAACTATAAGTGTATTCAAGTAAGAGAATATTTTGAGGGAGACTTAGTGCAGTCTTTCACTGTAATAAAACGTTTAATGTGAACATTCACCATATTTTTGATCACCCCTCGTATAAGATTACATTTTTCTGTTTCTTCTCCAATGCTTATTACCTTTTTTTGATAAGAATCCTTCTAATAGCTATGAGGTGCTATCTTATTTGGTTTTAATTTACATTTCTTTAAAGACAAGTGCTAATGATCATTTTTTCATGCATCTATTGGCCATTTGCAGCTTTTCTTTTGAGAAATGTACATTCAGTACTTTCGCTCATTTTAACTGGATTATTTGTTTTCTTGGCACTGAGTTCCTTATATACTTAGAATATTAGCTCCTGATCAGCTGTAGGACTTGCAAATATGTTCTCCCACCCTGTGAATTGTCTCTTCCCTTTGTTTTCTTTGCTGTGCAGTAATGTTTTAGTTTGATGTGACCCTATTTGTCTATTTTTTGATTTTGCTGCTTGTGCTTTCAGACAAATCATTGTCCAGAGCAATATTATGGATATTTCCCCTGCAGTATTTTTTTTTCTAGTATTTTTACAGTTTCAGGTCTTATATTAAGAATTTAATCCATTTTTTGCACTGATTTTTGTATATGGTGTGAGGTAAGGATCTACTTTCATTCTCTCTATGTAATATAGTTTCCCAGTTCATTTACTGAAGAGATTGTTCTATCACCATTGCATTTTCTTGGCATCTCTGTCAAAAGCCAATTGATTATAAATACTTTGTTTTTTATTTCAGAGTTTTTTTGTCCTATTCTATTAGTTGATGTGTCTGTTTTATGCTAGTACCATGCTGTTTTAATTATAATCAATTTATTATATGTTTTGCAATCAGGTAGTATAATACCTACAGCTTTATTTTTTATTCAAGATTGATTTGGCTATTTGAGTTCTTTTGTTGTTCTTTGCAAATTATTTTTTTCTATATATGGAAAAACACATTGGAATTTGGTAAGGATTGCAATGAATTTTTAGATAACTTTGATTAGTATGCACATTTCCACAATATTAATATGCATATTTCAACAATATTAATTCTTCTAGCCTATGAACATGAGAAAATCTTCTATTTATATTTATATAAATTCAGTATTTATATGTACACTGATATCCATTCACCAGTGTTTTATAGTTCTCCTTAGTTAAATTTACAATTAAATGTTCATTTTTTCTTTGCCATTTTAAATGAGATTATTGTCTCACCATTCATTATTAGTATTCAGAAAGTGACTGCTTTTGTATATTGATTTTTGCATTCTGCAAAATTAGTGAATTTGTTTAACAGTTTTAAAATATTTTTTTGATGTTTCCTTTGGTTATTCTACATATAAGAGCATGTCTTCAGCAAACAGTGACAATTTCACTTCTTCTTTTTCAATGTGGAAGCCTTTTATATTTTCTTCTTGTCTAAGTGCTCTGGCAAGGACTTCTGATACTGTTGAATAAAAGTGGTGAAAGTGGACACCCTTGTTTTGTCCTGTTCCTGATTTGGCTATGGATTTGTTTTGATGGTCTTTATTGTATCAAAGTGCATACTTTCTATACCTAATCTATTGAGAGAGAATTTTTATTATGAGAAGTTACTAAATTTTGTGAAATACTTTTTCCAATTCATGGACATGATCATATGATTTTATCCTTCATTTTTGTTAACATAGTGTATCAAACATTGATTTGCCTATGTTGTCCTTGCACCCCAAAGCTAAATCTCACTTGATGGTGGGGAATTACTTTTTAATTAGTTTGATACCATTTTGTTGAAGATGTTTGAATCTACATTCATCTGGGATACTAATCTCTAATTTTCTTTCCTTATAGAGTCTTTTCTGGCTTTGATATCAAGGTAATTGCCAGTCCTGTAAAATAGATTTGTAAGTATCCTCTCTCTCTCTCTGTGTTTTGGAAGATTTGGGAAGGATTGGTATTACATATAATATAAATGACAGAAATTTTTTTGTGGCCTAACATATTCTCTATCTTAGAAAATATTCTGTGTGCACTTGAGAAGAGTGTGCATTCTGTTGTTAGAAAGAAGGTTCTGTGTTGGTCAGCTTCCCTTGATCTAAAGCATAATTCAAGTCCATGGTTTCCGTGTTGATTTTCTGTCTAGATAATCTGCCCTTTTGAGAGAATGGTTATCTTTTTTTTGTACCGGGAATCGATCTCAAGACCTTGCTCTTTCCATGCAGGTGCTGTGCCACTGAGCTATACCCTCAGACCAATCTGCCCATTGTTGGAAGTGGGGATGTTGAAGTACCCTGCTATCATAGTAGTGTAGTTTTATCTCTGCTTTCTGAGTTTGACTATATACTTCTTCTACACTTGAGATTTGTAATTTCAAATTTTTGTTATTAACTAGTAACCTTTCATTTCATCTTAAAGTATTCCCTTTAACAATTCCTACAAAACAGATCTAGTTATGATAAGCCCCTTTATCTTTTGTTAGTCAAGGGAAAGTTTTATTTCTCCCTCATTTCAGAAGGTGGCTTTGCTTAAAGTACAGTATTTACTGCTGGTAGTTTCTTTTCCTTCAGTACTTTTAATACATCAACACTTTCTTCTAGAGTTTCTGCTGAGAATCCACTGGAAGTTGTATTGACATTCCTTTGAATTTGATATGTTTCTTATCTTATATTACCTTTAGTTTGAAATTTTTATAATTCAATTTTGATGTGTACTGGTGCTTTCTTTGGGTTGAATTCAATGGTAAGATCTGAATTTTCTGTACCTGGATATTATCCTTTTCCCCCAGATTTGGGAATTTTTTAGCCAGTATTCCCTTAAAGATATTAGATTTTTTTTGTCCTTTCTAATGAAATTCTAAGGAATTTCTATTATACAGATGGGTTTTCTTGATGTGTCTTATAATTCTTGTAATCTTTCTTTATTCTCTTTTAGTTTTCCCTTTCTTTGATCAAAAAATTTAACATGTCACATGTTTATACTCACATATTCCCTCTTGTGTTTGATGAAGTCTGTTGTTGACCCTTCCATTGGATTATTCATTTCAGTAGTTATATTTTTATCTGTAAGATTTCTATTTGCGTTTTTTTATTGGTCAAAATTCCTGTATTGTTCACAAATTATTTTCAAAGTCTCATTTAATTTTTTTATTCATTTTTCTGGTGGTTTTCTGAATTTCCTTAACAGGATTATTATGGATTCTTTGTTAGTAATTTTATAGATTTCCATTTTTTCTTCATACGTTATTGCAGCTTTATTAGTTTCTTTCAGAGGTGTCATGTTCTCTGAGTTTTGTAATACTTGTGCTCTTACATCGTTGCCTGTGCATTTGAAGAGATAAACTCCTTTCTATACCTTTGCAGGTGTTCTTTGTTGTGATAAATTTTCATTCTTTAGGCTGGGATTTTAGAGTAATTGAATAGTCTGGGTGGTAGTAACCTCAGACTGGCAGATAGCCAGGTTCTGTCTCATCTAGTGGGGATGGGTTGCTTCCTGTGTTTTGAAGTTGAATGGTACTGCTGGGTGTGGTTCATGATCTAGGAAGACCATTGGGTAGACTCTGGTATCAAATGGAACTATATATTGGGTTCTGCAGTTATCTCCAGTTTGGCAGAGGTGTGAGCTATCTTCCTCAGCTGGATTGTCCTGTATTTGGTATTTATAGTTGGGTAGGACTGTGCTCTGGGCTCCAAGGCTCAGTAAAGTATCTGGGGTTGCTGTTTGGCCACATGGGAAGGACAGAGCCAGAGGATATGCTTTACA
Source organism: Chinchilla lanigera (assembly GCF_000276665.1). Classification (NCBI taxonomy): domain Eukaryota; kingdom Metazoa; phylum Chordata; class Mammalia; order Rodentia; family Chinchillidae; genus Chinchilla; species Chinchilla lanigera. The sequence goes on along the minus strand of NW_004955552.1, from coordinate 1,341,791 downwards.
TATATGTGTGGACTGAAGATCAGCTCTCAGTGTAGGATAGGCTCAAGCAGAGAACTGAGGTTTGGTGTGGTCACTGCCTAGCAGCTGAAGTTGAGCAGGGTTATGTAATCCCTTTGTGGGTAACTGCCAGCTTGCAGCTGCTTGTCAACCTGGAGAAGACTTAATAAGAGCATCCCGGATATCTCAGGAAGGTGGTTAGTGATTGTGCCTGGAAGACCTGGACTGTGTTTCCTGCAGCATGATGGGACGGTTAGGTTCTCTGGAATAACGCCTCCATTGGCCAGAACGCTGAAATCCACCAAGGTTCACTCACACTAGTTGCTGCCAGCCCCACCCTCCCTATTCTTTGTTTCTAATTGACCCCAGATTACCCATCCCTGTTAACACTCCCAATGTTTCCTGTGGGTCAAGACAAGAAACAGGCTCTTGTGAAGAGCCCCACAAATTGCCCACTCCAATTCACTTATCCCACTGTAATAACCACAAGTTCAGTGGGATTTTCTCTGTATGTTGCTGTGTCAGCTTGGGAGAAGGACGGTGAGGTGAAGACAACCATTTCAGACTAAGTTCACTATTTGAACTTAGTCTTTTTTCAGTTTTGTGGCCCCCACAGGGGATCCCATTTTAAGCCCAGAGTTCCAGGGTATTTACAATGATATCTTTCCTCTGGATAGCTGTTTTTAGTTAGATTCCTGCTGTGGAGAATGAGGCCGGAGAATTCTTATTCTACCTTCTTGCTGACGTCACTTCAAGAATACAACCTGGAAAAGAGGTTTATCTTTGCACAAAATCAAAGAAGAGAGGATAGAAGGGAAGAACTGTGTCTAACTTTTGTAGGAGCAGTGTGAGTGGGTCAAAGGAGGTGACCAACAAATCCTTGTGGGTCCAGCTGTAAGGGAGAAGGTAGAAACCATCAAGTGCAGGCAACATGCAGTTTAACTATCAATTTAGAGAGTGATAATTGAAGCAATGCTTTTCAGACCTGGCATCACTGATGCTTAGGGCTATATGATTCTTTCTTCGCAGGGGCCTGTCCTGTGCATTGTGTGATGTTTAGCAGCATCTTTGATCTCTGTGCACTGGATGCCAGTAGCAATCCCTCACCAAGTTATGTCAAACAAAAATGTCACTAGACGTTGCTAAATATCCTGTTGTGGCACTAGTAGGGCAACATTGTCATGTCTGTTTGAGAACCACAGACAAAGAGGGGAAAATCTGGTTGACAAAGAATTTTTTTCTTATTTAATTTGACAGACATGATCATTCTTAAGAACTAAGAAGTAATGGTGGGATAGGATGCAGCTAAAGGAAAGAAGTGGAAAATGATGAAGAGAGGCATGGGATGACATGATGTGTGGAGTAGAAGTGGTTGGTGACAGGATCCAGTGAACAGATAACAGATGATATGTATATTTTCCTGGCTCTGCTTAGTCCTCTGTGCATAGGGCATAGGCAGGTGCTAACTTTACACTCTATATAGTCAAAAGTCTGCTTTTCAAAGTGTTTAAACTTTAGACTTTGTGATGGGGTGCTTGATTACTGCTATGACCTGACCCTGAACCTGTTCATGCCTTCTGCTTCATGCTGCTCCTGCCTTGACCCCTCATAGGTTGAGGTTTCTTTTGGTTTAGGAATCATGGCTTCAGGCTGAGAAATGCTTATGTGAGTAGTAAGGCTACTGGAGGGAGAGTCAAGGGAAGAGGAAGGAGAAATAAAATGAAGAACAGATTGTATAAAGCAGCCAGGCATGGTGGTGCACACCTGTAATCCCAGCACTTTGGAGGCTGAGGCAGGAGGATCGTTGCGAGTTTGAGGCCAGTCTGGGCTACAAAGTGAGCGCAAGGCCAGCCTGAACTGCATAGCGAGACCTTGTCTCAAAAACACAACAAAAAAAGGATTATAAAAGGAAGGAAGTTGCTTGAAGGGGACCTGCATCTCATAGCCTTATTATTTTTTTGAAGGAGTTTGAAATGGAGCAATTTGTTTGGCAAATATCTATTCCAGTGCTTCCTAGTACCTTGGGTTGTTCTAGGAACTGGTGTCACCCTTTAATAATTGTAGTTTAAAAATGTAGAAGATGACTTTTTTCTTTAACTAGAACATGTGAAAATGAGATTTAACTCTTGTTCTTATGATTAGCAAAATTTTTATTAGTAAACTTTTGGTTTGTGCTTGAAATGGTAAGAAAGATGAAGGGTTTAAATGTGCTCTTAAAAAGATCAGAGAAGGAAGGCTGCTTTTTCACATCCAATATTTATATTCTTTTCTAGGTAAAGTAAGATAAGGATTTTATTTAGACACTAATTGCATAATCTATATAGCATTCCATTTTGGTTGGCTTTACCTCTACTCATTCCATTTAAGTACCCTATTTTGGATATTTTTTTCTTTGTAAATGACTTAAAATTATTTTATCTTTACAATTCATAACATATAGAAATAATAAAAAAGGTTTGTTCAACTAGAGAGACATTTTAATTTTTCTTTTTAGTTTTAAATGATGATTGTGTGTAGTTAGTAGTTGTATTTCCTACTGAACAATAACTTGGCATGGAGACTGACTGATGGTGCCTTTCTAAGGGTTAATAAAAACATTAAATAACTTACATCTGGGAAATATCAATTTAACAGATAATTGCTTATCCATGTTTGTGCTTGACAGTGGCTGGACATGTAAAGTTTCTATGCCACAAAATGAAAACAGATGAGCAAACCAGGAGCCCTGGATTACATGATGCATGCTAAATGCAGCCTCCGTAAAACCTGGAATTAAAGTGCTGAGAGATGAAATCCTTCTCCAACCTGGGAATGTTAATGAAGGGAGGAGGGTGTTTATGTGGAGACCTCAGTTAACGAACAGCAAGAAAGGAGAGAAAATCATTTTAAGTAATGGAGAGCCAAGCAACCAAATAATCAAAGGACACGGCAAGTGAGTAAGGAGAAAGGTCTCCATTGCAGGAGTCCTACACAGAAATGCTTCTGTCTTGTTCTGTGTTAACTCGATCATTTGTGATTTTCCTCAGTCCTCCTCACCACTTCTGCACACTGTATGGCCAGTCAGTGTAGTATGTATAGAAATGCAGAATCCTGCAGATTTCCACCCCATCAATGTCCTCAATTAAATTTAAAATAACTTTTAATTGTTTTATTCTGCTCTCTAAGTTGCACAACCTTTCCTGATTTATTTGCCCAATTTTTCCCTTCTTTAAAATGTCAAACCTTTCTCAATTTAGATATCTAATGTTATATTTTCATATATTTATCTGAATTTCCTTCAGATCCTAATTTTCCTCCATCCTCACATAAAATATCTATACTTTTTCTGTTCTTTTAAGAAACAACATGAACTTGAACAAGAACAGGGGTAATTCTCCAATGATCAATTTTTTAAATGTAGACTTTCTTTTAATCAGAAATGGTCACGTGGGATTAGTTCTCAAGCCTTTGTATTTATCCCGGCTTCCCCTTTTCCCGTTCTTCTACTCCCTCCATCCTTCATCCTCCCTTCTTCTCTCCTCTGTCCCTACCCTCCTCTTTCTTTCTTCTTTATCTTTCTCCTTCCTTTTCATTTATTCACTTCTCTTTTCATCCTCTCTTCTTCCACAAACACTCATTGAATACGTACTGGAAACTAGATTCTGGGTGTTTGACACTGATTAAGGGCTGCCTGGCCTCTCCTTTTGTGAGGCCTGAAGCTTTCTTCGAGGGGCACATACATTAGCAGTAGGGCCCAGTGTTGTCTGGCTAGTGTGCCCCTTAGTGCCCTTGTATTGCAAGCATTTGAAAGTAGCTGGAGAGGAAAGGGGGATTTATTAGAAAGGTTGGTGGTGATGATAGGAGCGAGGCTCAAAGAAATAACTGAAAGTTGGAAAACTAAGAAAATGAGAAATCAAAACTACTTAGGAAGGAGAAACCCTGGCATTTATCTTTGAAAGGAGGCATCTGACTGCATCTCCTTACTGTGAGAAGTAGCTCCTGCCTCTGCTTCCTCCTGTCACTGCCTGGGGACTTCAAGTCTAGAGGAAGAGCAGCATAGAGCACAGCACGGCCAAATGCTTGTTGAGGGTGGCACCTGGCCTGCAAGGTGAGTGGACAGCTTTTCTCATTCTAGTGGGAAAACACTGCCTGAACTTTTCTACTAGGAGCCAAGACAATGAATGAGAGAGCTTAAATTAGGCACCGGTTAGGAAAGAAGAAGAATAGAAGACAGGAACCACACCCTGGCACCAAAAACCCCGGGTAAACATGTACTATGATTCGTATGAATTATCAAGAGAAATAAGGCAATATAGGAACATGACCCCAATTTATGTCCTTCTTTCAATGTCTCTACTTCAAAAAAGATTATGGGGTTATAGGGAAAGAGAGAAATGAAATAAAGACTTACAAATTGTAGAAAAATGAAAATCAACTACTCTGGCAGAGTTAGGAGAATTTTATCTATGTTGTCAACAGCTATATCAGCAAAACCTCAAAATGGGTTGGATGTCGTAGATGCACAGTATTTGTTGAGTGAGCATAAGCTGCAAAAGGGGGGGTGAGTTTGTTTCTTTTTATAATTATCTTCCACTTCTTTCATAGCCTGAGGAAGGAATCAGATAATGAGGATGAAAAGAAGACCCAAGGTCAGAGGTGGACACGGGGCTCCGGGGGACTCAGTGTCCTGGGGTGGGCAGTGCTGACAGTATTGTTAGGTTTTAATGTCCAGCACTGAGTTTGTTTGGATCCTGGAGGTAGTTTCAGGTTGAGATTCTGAATAGGCAAGTCGTGGGTGGTAAACCCAAATGTGCAAGTTGAGCAGACCTTAGCATGTTACTGACTTCTTGTCCTACTTTCCACATCTGTAAATTTGGGTTATTAATATTTAGCTCACAATATGATTATGAAATGAGATTATGATTTTGAAAGCACTTTGAGATGTCAAGGTAGAAAAATAATTATTCATAAAATCAGCCCAAGGAAATGGCTTTTGATATCTTTGTTTGCTTTATAAGAATATTGTAGTTACTAAATGGATTCCTTCACAAAAATTTAAGGATCTTCTTTTTTATAGAAAAGAAAACTTTATATTTTCTTTGAATCACATATTTTATAGATAACTTTTATTTCAAACAGTTTTTCAGGAATAAAATTCAACAATAAAATTTCTCATGTAAAGAGATTGGGGTGAATTAATTAGCACAAAGTTGGTGAGGCTGTTTACAGACTGAATCACAAGGAAGCTGATAAGTTGATCTACAGCTTATGTGAGAAAATGCAATTACTTATTAAGCATGTATTCTATAGCTCATTGAACAAATACTATTTCTTTTGATAAACATCTCTTCCATCAATTCCCGGTACTGGAAAAAAACCAAAAAACAAACAAACAAAAAAAACCAACCAAAAAAACCCAAAAAAAAAATCTCCCAAACTTTGTGGTTATCATGGAGCCATATCACATGTAGCTGAGCTCATGTTTATACAGTATATTACTTGCCTGCTTGCCTGGGATATTAAAACAAAAACTCAAATGATAACAAAAAAGAAAAGAAGAAAAAGAAACAAAATAACTATAATACAACAATAAAACAAACATCACTAATTTCTTTGAATGAAAGAAAACATAAAAGAGAACTCTTATTATTATCAGCAGGAAATGTAGCATGTGCAGTTTAAAACAGATGAGTTCTCTGGTTGATATTCACAGTTGGTTGTTTTAGATCACCAGAATATCAATAGGCTCAATCTTCTCCTTTTTCTCTCCCTGGGAACTCTGACCCCTACAACATACAAAATCTCAAAGTAATTATGGCCCACATAATTATTTCCTTTTAAGTCACACATCATTGTAATATATATTCTTCTTTTTCACTTGACAGATTCAAAACATTGAGGGTTATAATTTTAATGCCACACTCGTGCCCATTTCACACCTTTTACAGAACAAACTCTGCAAATATACTAAACATCTTTTTGAAGCCCAATATCTAGCTTTGTTAAATAAATATGTTGAATGGAAGATGGACTTGAATAGTAAAGGAAGAAAAGTTGGTGGACTTATTAATGTTATGATTTTCCTACTAATTTGCTGGTTGTTTTGGGAAAATGCCTTTCAATCTTTTTCAATTTAATAAGTAATGTTAAGATTCTCTAGTGTAGATAGGCCTTCCTATGCATTAAAGAGAGCAGTAAACATGTTGGAGACTCAGCTGTATACTCAAGCAGCTTTCAGACAAATGGTGAAGAAATATATATTAAACATGAACTAGATTTGGTATAGACCATAAAGTGCATGAAATCTCAGTGAGTAGTAACTTCAAAATTCATGATACTGATATGTGCATATTTTCCAAACTCTGTGATGCCCTGTCAATATTTTGAGAAGATGTCATAAGTCTAGGTGATAATTAACAGTGACAACAAAACTTTCCTCAATAAATACACTGTTATAGTTTAGGTCTAAAATGTCCCTCCAAATTCCTTGTGTCAGATGTGGGGCCTTTTGAAGGTGATTGGGTCATGGGGTGATAGTCTCATCAGTGGGTTAATGCACGGATGGGTTTGTAGCTGAATGTGCTGTCAGGAGGGTGAGCCTGGCTGGAAAGGGGGGTCACAGAGGGCATGCCTTGGAGGGCATGTCCATCTTGCTGGCCCTCACTGTCTCTCTGCTGCCTGGGTGCCATGGGTTGCCAAACTTTTGTCTGGTAGGCCCTTACACCATGCCATTTCTGCCCTGGAACCAGCCAACTATTGACTGACCCTCTAAAACTATGGCAAAATACATGACTCTTCCCTTAAATTGCAGGTGTCAGGAATTTTATTCCAGGGATGGGAAAGTGACAAATACATACACTTCAAGGAAATCTAAAATAAATGTCCTTGCATAGAATTTTTTAGAGGTTACTCACTTGCTGAAGTCCCAAGTCCAGTGCTTTGATTCAAAGAGAAAAGACTAAGTCACAGAGAAGATTCGTAGTCCAAAGTCACACAGTGCATCAAGGTATGGAAGTAAAGTTTTGTGTAGTACATAGTAAAAAAGTAGAGGTTTTGTGAAAGGGAAAGTGTACTCTACAGAATGAGAATGGGCTGCCAAGAAAGCTGAGTTGGGCTCAGAGTGACCTGGCCTGCTTTCGGTTTTGAGGTTAAAGTGACTTTGGAGAGTTTCAAGTGGGCAGAACTTAGCCAGCAGATTTCTTTAGTCTCCCTTTGGGTCCAGCAAGATTAGTGATATTTCTTGGGGACTCCACCCCCTCCTTAAGGCAATAGAAAAATTCCTCTGCCTTTGTAGAGCCCAAGTCTGCAGATACTGTATTAAAGTTTTTGCATAAAATAGCGTTGCAAAATGTAGTTTCTTTCAGTCTGATCCAATCTATGCTCAAAATATTGAGATATGTTTGAGATTATGAGACATATATTGTGGGATACTACGTATAATATAAATGACACAAATGTGTTGATGTTGAGCAGGTAGAGACCCCTAGTTTTTAGGTCAAATTACGGGTGTTCTTGAGAATGAGTTAGTTCCCCTGAACAAACATTCACACAGCATCAGTGATTTGCAAGGTGTATGACTAATAGGAAATTTAGGATGATCAAGGAGAGCTAAGGATAATTCTGGGCACTTAGCAGCTCACATTTGCCCTCTTCAGGAGCAAAGAATGTATCTTACCACTTCTCAGTGCAACATCTGTTTCATTTGGAGCTAGGGCTAGTGGATAGATGGCCACAAATTTGGGCACTATGTCAAACTTCTCTGCCTCTGTCCTCTACCATACCTTTCCGCCCATTACTTACTGTTATAATTCAGCTGCACATTGACACTTTCTTCCTTCACGTCCTGGAGCTTTCTGATGCTCTGGTGTGGAGGGAACCTTCTTGGCACTCACACACACACACCTTGAAGTGCAAGGGAATTAGTCCAGACCAGTGGTTCTCAAGAGTGACTAGTTATTGATATCATCCTGAAGTGATTAAAAATGCAGATGCTGGGTCCCATTTGCAGAATCCAAACTTAGTTGTTTGTTTGGCAGTCTGAATTAACGTGTGTAAAAGTTCCCCAGGTAATTCTGATGAGCACCTTAGGTTGAGAATCATTGTTTGACCAGCGGTGGATGGAACTGGTAGATAAATACATTTCTTGGCTGCAAAATTCTCAAATGCATTCTGCACAACTCAGAGTGTCCTAGTAGGACTAACCACAGTACCTTTACTAATGATCAGTTAGATAATGCACCTTTGTGTTGCTTTTCCCTATTTTACTTTTTTAAAACTCCCACTTCTTTTCTTGGGGATTCATTATAAAATAAACTACTTGTATCCAGTCCCTTACCTCAGCTTCTGTTTTTGAGAATGAACACAGGCTAAGTCAAGCAGAAAAGCCTAAAGCTAATGTCTGTAATTGACTTGCTTTTGGCCATCCTGAGAGACTATGGAGGGAGTAGGTGTTTGTTTCACATGCTAAGAAGATGCGGAGAAATTCTCCTTGCCTCCGATCATGAGAGATAGTCCAAAGGCAGGTAGGAGTGTACCCTGAGACAGTTTATTAATAATGTTATCATGTCCATGGTGCCTTAAATTTCATTTTCTTTTGGGAATAGCAGTCCTTTTAGGTAAACTGCAATATTTTCTTTCAAATACTTCCTCATTTGATGGCGATGTCAACATGCTTACACATTGCAATTGGGATTAAAGAATAAATACATCGACACCAGTTTTGTGATATAAATGTGTCATTTTTTGCCTCTTCTTTTACTCCTTCCTCATCACTGCAGCCCTTACACCCGGGACTCATGAGTTTGCCATGAGTTGCTCATGCCTCACCAACCTTTGGCACTTTCCCTTTTTAAAGTATTTTATCAAGTGTGAAGCAGAATCCTTTTGTGGGTTAGATATGATCTTAGTTGGTAATTAATGTCAAGAAGCATCTTTTTTCAAGATTATTAGGATATCCTAGTTGGTATGGTGTCTGTTTAAGTCTCATTTGCTCACATTTTATTTGTGCCTTTTAAGGAGTTTGTCCATATCATCCAAATTGTTGAATTCATTGACATAAAGTTCCTCATAATATTCCTTATTGACTCTTTAAAGTCAATAGTACCACTGGTGTCCTTTCCTTTACTCTTGATTTGATAAATTTTACCTTTTTTGTCTCTCATATGTTCTTGAACAGTCAGACTAAAGGCTTGCCAATTTTGCTGCTCTCTTGAAAGAAACTGCTTTTGGTTTCACTGGGTTTTCTCTATTGTTTTGTTTTCCATACAATTGATTTCTTTTCAAATCTTTATTATTTTTCTATTTACCTTGGGTTTAAATTATTCCATTCAGCTTTTAAAGCCTACTATCTTACATGAACTTTTGACAAGCTATTTTTGCCATAATTGGAGGGCATGAAATTTTTTTAGGTGTATTTTGAAAGAAGTATTACTTTAAAATGCAGTTGAAATATTAAAGCATCATGGCAGGAAGGAGGGAGTAATTATGTATGCAACATGTCAACTTTACAATAGTACTGTGAAAAGAACTATAAGGTTCAGATAAAAGTAAATGGAATTATAGGGTGGGGATATAGCTCAGCAGCATAGTGCTTGCCTGGCAAGTACAAGGTCCTGAGTTCAATTCTTGGTACTAAAAAAACATAAATGGAATTATAGAAATAATAATTAACCATAGAAATTATTACTGTCATTTGAGAGAAACTTGGTAAAGGAGAATTATTGACCTGAGAAAATGAGAAAAGATGATGCAATAAAAAGAAGGAAGAGGGGCCTAAAGAAGAATACCAGCAAAAATCTTCACATTAAAAGAGATCTTGGAGGAATTTTATAATAATGAAAGCACAAAAATTACATTTTGGAAGATGATCCATGTTTATAAAGGAGTTTGACACATCTGAAATGTACAGGAAAGATGTTTGCTTCTTAGGAAAGTTATGCCTGAAGAAATTCTGTTCATAGTGGTCTTGTTTTTTTTTTTTGGTTTTTCTCTGGTACCGGGAACTGCACTCACGACCTTGCGCTTGCCAGGCAGGCGCTTTTGCCGCTGAGCTAAATCCCCAGCCCCCATAGTGGTCTTGATATGTTTAGAAAATAAACCTTTCACTTTCTGTTTCTATTTTGAATTATAGTGAGCTAAATAAATACTAATTTTACTATTTTTCATTTTTCTATACATTTATAATTAACAGTTAGGGATATTAAATGATTTTACAATATACTGATATGCTGTGGAACAATTGTAATTATTCGTTTTGATTAGAAAGATCACTTCCAACTTTCCTGCCAACCTTTGTGCTATTTGTCATCTCCATTTGTATTTTATTTCTGTGAGGCATTATTATGTGTGCCTAAAGCAGTCAATTACCTTTGAATACATTAAAAAAATTAGAAAAACAGTGTAATTTGTACTTGAATATTTATCATTTTGAGGCTTTGTACTAGCATAGATCTAAGTTTCTGGTGTTAAAATTTTCCTTCATCCAAATATATTCTTTAATATTTAATTCTTATAACGTAGCTCTGCATTTCTCAGCTTTTTGTTGTCTGAAAAAAATCTTTATTTTGCCTTTATTTTTAAATGCCATGTTCACTGTTTTTAGAATTCTAATCCAGCAATAGCTTCCTTTGGCACTTTAAATGTGTTTGTCCAGTATTTTTGGCTTGTGGTATTTCTCACGATGTATCTGTAGTAGTTTTTTATTTTTATACTTCTTTCCCTCTCTTGATTTGAAGATTTCCCTTATTATCATTGTTCCAGTGAAGACTGTAATGTATATTTGCTTGATAAGAGGGTAATCAGTTGTTCTCTCCTTTGAAAAAAAGGAAGTTAATACACACACACACACACACACACACACACGCAAGACAGCTAAGACAATTGTATTACTAATTTCTAATGGTTTATTGAAAGGAACAATTAATGTTTAAATGTTTGATCACTCTTGCATGTCTACATCTGGTAATCTGAGGAACTACTTTGAAGATAACACTGTGTAATACAATAATCATTGTTAATTTCCTATCATCTTTTTGTGGAATTCTGTATCATTTCCATTGCTTTGTGTTGCCTTGTTTTTGTTATTTTGTTTTTATTCTTTTCTCTTTAAAATAATAAAAATAATGAAAAAGAAGGTAGTCAGTTAAGAGGGGCGGGAGTATCTTGAAAGAAAAAGCGGTTGGGCAGCTGCTTCACTGTCATGGTCTGGTGTTTGGGCTGTTCACCATACCTGGTTTGGTCTCTGGAAACAAAGGTGAGCAGCTAAGACTATGGTTTTTTTTTCAGGGGAACAAAAAATGGTCTTTAGTAGGGAACCAGACACTAATTTCCCAGTCTTATGATACGCATTTCTCCATTCCTTTCACTAACAGCCAGCAGTTTGATCTACTCTCCATATACACCCGTTTATCTGACATGAAGCCTTTTGATGAGGGAAGCTCATCAGTCACCTGTGGCACAGATGGTTCAAAAATGAACCGAGAGTCTCTGACACAACAACCTTTACTCTTTGGGATCACGGTGCAAATTCAAATTCCCAGACTTGTGCTGATCTAACACTCTCCACCTGTCACACAGTCAACCAAATTGGAAGAAGGATTTGGAGGGCAATCATCAGGCTTTCTTAATACCCTCAATCTCTTTTCCTTATTCTTTACTGCTTTGTTAGGTAGAAATCTCTAAGCCAATTCTTGCTGGCTCTGATATTGCTTGGGAGAGTGTGGCATGTGATTGTTATTCCTTTGAACCTGATCTGAGGTGCAACCTGTCTGCACAGTGTCCCTGTATTTCTAGCTCAGTCCCCATATTGCCAATCAGGGAAGAATCAGAAGTTTTGCTTCTTTCCTGTGCTAACTTTGACTTGCTTGTGGTCCTTCATAGCCTCCCTGTATCTCTTAATTCTTTCATTTTTACTTCTACTGCCAAGTGCCCAATTGCTATACATCCCAATAGCCAAGGAAGAGAATCCCATTACCTTCTTTTGTTTGTGCCTAAGTGGGGTGAGGCCTCCCAGTAGCCCACAAGGAAATTAGAACATGAGTCAAGTCAGGCTTTTGATAGCCTAGAGTCATGTCTCTGCTCTAACCAGTCATCTGCCATATGTGTCCTTTGTACAGTATTTTTTAGTGAAACGGATGGATTTTCATTGCTTTTTGCATCTTGTGACCAGTAGAATTATAATGCAAAATCCTGGGGTGAGGAGTGCTGTCCATGGCAGTGTGATTAGGTGTTTCTCTGTGTGGAACTAAGAAAAATACTGCCAAGGTAACTGTACATCAATGATTTCATTTTGCTTTGCTATAGGTCTGCCTAGATGATCAAAAAAAGATGGCTAAGAGCTGTGAGGAGGCAATAATCCTGTTCTCCTGCCTCCTGGAGATTCAAGCACTATATAGAAGAAGCTATCATCTGTACTACCCCTCCTCCCTGCCTTCTCTCATGGTGAGGTCAGGGAGAGTTTAGCAGTGATGTTCATCTGAATACTGTTTATATTCATGAATAGGCTTATATCTTGGTTGCAAGTAACATAACAACTATAAAGTTCAACAGCTGGTTAAGAACTATATTTTTTTTATTAACTTGATGATGCTAAACTTGATGTCTTTTTACAGTGTGGCCAGAGATTACTGGTATTACCTTATAGCATTTAATTATTTATTTGTATCCTAGATATTTAGTTCCATGCTGTATGTTTTTCCTACATTTTTTGATGGGCATATTAAAGTTGACATTACTATGATCAAAGTGTAAACATTATAAAGAGGTTGGAATGAGTTGTGAGGCTGTTGTATTAACAGTGCTCCACCAAATGAAGCTGGAATTAACATGTGCATATATAATTGGAGTGATGTCAGCCCTGCAGGTAATAGGAAGGGGTTTAGCTATTTCAGAGTGAGAAATTTCAGTAAATGGAGTGGCTAGTCATTTTAGAGCAAGTTGGGAGAAAAATCAGGTTAGTTTTTACATGAGTGACTTCTTACTATCATCTACTAGATCTTCTGAGATAATGCAGCACTGATAGGTTCTAATAGGCTTTATACCTATGAAGGTGCTACTATTTTATCTTGAAACATTGGTAGAATGAGCTTCAGGAATGCTTAACGGATTGCAATAACTTCCAGCTGCCAAATGCTGGATTTAATTATTTATTAGGACCAATGTGAGTGTTTAGACATACTGCTTGCAGTGCAGCATACAAATATTATCAAAATTGAAATTAGATCCTATCAGACTCCATCTACAGTCAAAGAATGTCAATATTTTAAGGACCCTCGAAATGATCTAGTTCATTCTGTTTATTTCATAAGGAAGAAAACTGAGATATATGGAAAAAGAATGCATCTAAGGCTATACAGCAGGTTTGAGCCAGAACCACAAATAAAACTTCAGCTCTTCTTCTCAGAATCAGGGTGTTTTCCATAATGTTGAAAAAATTTTACCTTAAAATTTAAATTTGTTACCATTATTGTCTCCTTATAAATAAAAATACTAGTACTTACTATAAAATTATTCCATCATTTTTTATTGTTTTGTTTAATTTTGAAAGTATTAATAAACAAATGTTGTGGGCCTTGGGAATATAAGGTGAGCTCAGGTCCCACATCAACAAGAGGCAAAGTGAGAGCTATGTTATAAGTGGACTGATTATATCTTTCTTTCATAGTATCGTATATTTGACCTCACCAAACAGTTCCATCTATCCTTTTGGGAAGATAACAAGAAGCAGAACAGTTGGGTCAAATGAGACCTCTAGTCCTAGTTTTTTGAGGTATCTCCACACTGATTCCATAGTGGTTGCACCAATCTATAGCCCCACCAATAGTGGAGAAGTGTTCCTTTTTCCTCACAGCCCTCCAAGAATTTGTTATTGGTTGATTTCTTGATGATGCCCATTCTTTCTGGGGTGAGATGGAATCTCAGCGTTGTTTTAATTTGCATTTCTTGAATGATCAGTGATGCTGAACATTTTTCATGTATTTATTTACCATTTGTATTTCTCTTGAGAAGTGTCTATTCATTTCTGATGGCCAGTTTTGGATTGGGTTTTCAAATTTGAGGGGTCTGATTTTTTTCAATTCTTTGGTTTTTTTTTTTTTTTTTCTGGTACCGGGAATCGAACTCATGACCTTGTGCTTGCCAGGCAAGCGCTGTGCCACTGAGCTAAGTCCCCAGCCCCTGTTTTTCAATTCTTTGTATGTTCTATGTATTAGTCTTTTGTCTGAAGAACTGGCTAAGATTTTTCCCACTTTCTGGGTTGTCTTTTCACTCTATTGCTTTCTTTTGCTGTGCAAAATCTTTTTAATAAGATGAGATCCCTGTTGTTGATTCTTTGTAGTATTTCCTGTGAAGTTGGAGTTTTGTTCATGAAGTCTTTGCCTACCCCTATGTCTTCAAGAGTTCTACCTATTTTATCTTCTAGAAGATTTAGTGTTTCTGTTTTAATGTTTAGATCTTTGACCCATCTTGGTTTTAGTTTAGTGCACTGTGAAAGACATGGGTCTAATTTTAATGTTCATGATATGGAAACCAGTTTTTGCAGGACCATTCATTAAAGAGGCTATCTTTCTACCAGTGAAAGTGTTTGGCCCCTTCACCAAAGATAAGGTGGTTGAGTGTATTTGAGGTTCTTTCTACATCTTTTAATCTGTTCCATTGATCCTCAGGTCTGTTTCTTTTTATTTTTTTGCCAGTGCCATGTTTTCTTTTTTTAAAACACAGTAGTTTTGTAATATAATTTAAAATCAGGTATTGTAATACCTCCTGCTTTGCCTTTGTTGCCCAGAATTCTGGTCCCAAATGAATTGCAGGAATGTTTTCTCTAGTTCTGTGAGATATGCTAATGACATTTTGAATGGGATTGCATTAAATATGTATGACAATTTGGGAGTATGGCCATTTTACTACATTCATTCTTCCTACTCAAGAGCAAGAGATATTTTCCACTTTCTGATATCTTCTTTGATTTCCTTTTTCAGAGTTCTGTAGTTTTCAGTGTAGAGATCTTTTACTTCCTTTGTTAGATTGATTCCTAAGTACTTCATTTTTTTCACTGCTATTGTAAAAGGTGTGGTTTCCTGAATTTCTCTCTCAGTGAGTTTGTTATTGTATACAGGAATGCTATTGATTTTTGACTGTTGACTTTGTATCCAGCTATGTGACTGAATCTGTTTATTAAAATTAGAATTCTTTTGGTACAATTTTTGGTGTTTCCTGTATAGAGTATTATGTCATCTGCAAATAATAACTTAACTTCTTCCTTTCCTATATTCAGTCTTTTTATTTCTTTCTTTTGTCTAATTGCTCTAGCTAATGTTTCCAGAACTATATTCAATAGGAGTTGTGATAGCGGACATCCTTGTCTTGTTCCTGATTTTAGAGAGAACACTTTCAGTTTTTTGACCATTTTGTATGACGCTGGCTGTTAGTTTGTCATAGATGGATTTTATCAGATTGAGGTAAAGACCATCTATTCCAATTTTCTGTAGGGTTTTTATCATGGAATGGGTGTTGGACTTTGTGAAACACTTTTCCTGCATCTATTGAAATGATCATATGGTTTTTGTCCTATTCTCTGTTAATATAGTTTATTACATTTATTGATTTGCATGTGTCGAACCATCTCTGCATCCTTTGGATGAATCCTACTTGGTCATGTGTATAATCTTTTTGATGATTTGCTGCATTCTGTTTGCCAGTATTTTGTTGAGGATTTTTGGATCTATGTTCATGAGGGATATTGGCCTGTTCTCTTTATTTGGTTTGTCCTTTCCCAGCTTTGGTATCAGGGTAATACTTACTCCCAGGAATGACTCTGGGAGTATCGCTTCCTTTTAATTTCATCAAAGAGTTTGATGAGTAATGGCATGAGATATTCTCTAAATTTCTTGTAGAATTGAGCAGTAAATTCACCAGGACCTGAGTTTTTCTGTGTTGCTAAGTTTTTCATTGCATTTTCAATTTTATAGATATTGGTTAATTTAGAATTTTTATATCTTCTTGATTCAACTTTTTGGTAATTCATGTGTATCTAGGAATATGTTCATTTCTTCTGTTTTTTATCTTTCTTAGAATAAAGGTTCTCAAAGTAGGTATTGATGATCTTCTGGATTACGTCAGGATCTGTTGTGATTTCACCCTTTTAATGCCTAATTGCATGAATTTGAGTACTTTCCTTTTTTATGACGAATTTGGCTAAGAGTTTGTCAATTAAGTGTAAATAAGAACCAAAATGTATAATAGATATTGTGAAATAGAAAGTAATTTTTCAAAAGGAAATTGGAACTGGGAAGGATGGAAAGGAAAAGGAAAAAATGAGAAAAAAGATAAAATGGAAACAATTCCATCTATCCTAACTTTTTTCTGGAAAGTGATGAATTTTAGGCCTTTCCATACTTATACTTTTAACCTTATTTTAAAATATAGATTCAAGGAAGTTACAGAACGTACAAGGATATCTCTTGTACTCTGTGCATTTTCTCCCAGTGTTGACATCTTGTGTAACTAGTACAATATCAGAGTGCAGAAATCAACCTAAGTACAATCCACAGAGCATACTCAAATCTTAAGTTTTATCTCTCTGTGTGTGTGTGTGTGTAACATAGTTCTATGCAGTTGTATCATGTGTGTAGATATAGATAACTACTATCCTGATAATCAAGATGCAGCATTATTGCAAGGTGTCATCCTTATGTAGCCACAGTTACATCAGTTCGCTTCAGGCCTTCTACTTGGAAACCACTAATCTATTCTTCATTTTCATAATAATTTTATTTCAATAATTTATATAAGAGAAATAATATGGTATCTTATTTTCCTGGAAGAAATGCGCAGAGATTTTTAGCTCTGTAAAATAATATTTAACAATCACTTGCTTTGAGTCCTATTTGTATTGAAAAATATACTCTTCTTTCCTATACTTCTTGATATCAGGGTAGAAAAAAAGTTCCAGACCAAAAATGATTCCATTCATTTTCCCCATTACTTTTTCCTGTTATTTCCAAACAATTATGGTCCCATTTTTCTTCTTTCCTGCTTTTCATTTTATGAAGGAACTTCATGATTTTTATCTCTCAAAAAGCTTAATATTGACTCTTTAGATAAAGCCCAGACTTTGTATGTGTTTTTGTTATAGTCATTCATTTGTGTGGTTGCTAACATGGATAGTCCCTTTGTTAATTTGAGCCGTTAGAATGATTTATAAATATGGAAACAAAGTCCTTTTGATAACAGAATGGAAGACTGAAACTACAAGCTCTGGTAGGAGAAAAATGGAAATAGATACTTAAAAAATAAACAGAAGGCTAGGGATGTAGATGTAGCTCATTGGCAAAATGCTTGCCTAGGTGTTAGATACTAGATTCCATCTCCAATTTTCTGAATCAAACCAAATCAAATCAAATCAAACCAAACCAAACCAAACCAAACCAAACCAAACCAAACCAAACCAAACCAAACCAATCCAAACCAAACCAAACCACAAAATGAACTTGCTCATGGAATATAGCATTTCTAGGAAACTTTCACCTTTTCCAATTGTTGTCTGTGAATATTACTCATATTACCATCTTCATTCCATTTTATTCAAAGTCTATATTTTTTATAAGCTCCTATGTCTAAGGTAATGAAGTGTAAAACCAAGTGATTGTCTTCCACTTACAATTAATACTAATGATATCTACTGGGAAGGTATCTCTATTCCATACTGTTGTATCATACCTAAGGGTCTTTCTAACTTTGATGTGTTACATGGGATTGACTAAGTTCTAAATCCAAACTTACTGATGCATGTAGGAAGCCATTTGTATTAATATAATTAAGACAACCTACATAACTCTGGTAAAACATTACTTGAAAGTGATGGAGGACAGGGTACTTATTTTAAAGTAAATGAACTATTGGGAGCAATTACGATTAGTCTAACTGTAATGGGATTTAATGAGACTGAATAGAAGCAAATTAGACATAATTGGAAGCTAAGCAAAAGTCAATTAAATCTTCATAATTTTAACTTTATAAAAGTTATTGAATTAAATGACCAGAATCAATTAGCAAAGGAAATAAAGCCATGAAATACATTTCCAGGAAAATGGTACATTTTTGAGGGGAAAGGTATTATTACACTTAATGATTAAAGTTCAATGAAAATCAGTTTAATGAATTTTTCAGGCTTAGTACTTTAACTTCAAATGAAGTAATTTTGCAAATTTATAGTTTTGCCCACAAAGGAAAGAAGTTGCATTAGGGAATCAAAGAGTAGAGTTTATTTGATAGGTTAAAATAAAAAATTCACAAAATCAGTGAATTAAGGTGGTTTTGAATGTAGATATGGTTTCACTTCACATCTGAGTTAGCTTTATGAAAATTACACTTGGCTTGTTGTAGAAATTATGTGACTGAAAATATATTCACCACATTACTTTTACAGACTGACTGTGGTTCAGTTATTTTTTTTTCCTACAGCACTGCTGTCAGCCCTAAAGACCATCACAGAAAAGGTCACACTCAGTTTTCACTCAGCTATATAAGTGATGTTCTGTGAAACAGCTCATCCAAAACTCACTGCTAATAAACTCTGCTTACAAAAATAGTCCCCTCAAAATACTGTACAGCTGGTCCCAGTCAGAGTATTGTAACTCCTGCTTCCTGGATGTTGAAGCAAAGGTACATCACTTTTTATTCCATCATGTTTAGCAATCTTTAAAGGACCTATAAGCGTGTGCTGACCTTCAAGTATGCTGGAATAGGATTGTGGTTCTAATCCACTGTGGCACACAAAGGAAAGAAAGTAACACACTGGTCTTGGGATGAGATGTGTAGATGCAACACAGTTTCACAGATATGATCATTTAAATATAGTATGCTTGAAATAAAACCAGCTTCATACACAATGGCATGGAAAATTCTATACTGGGACATGTAGGGTAGTCCCACTCTCTTTTTTTAAAAAAAACAAAACACAAAAAGTGCATGTTTAGTCTGGTTAAAATTGATTGGATTATGACACTATCCATGCACAGAGTAATTCCACTAATGATGCAGTGAGATTTTGTGCAGAACAATGGAGTAAAAAGTATGTACCCAGATTGTGTAGGATAAAGTATGTATTGGAAAAAAGAAATAGCTTAACTTTAACCTCTTGTATATATTAAGACAATTCACCCCTACACAGCTATGGTGCCCACATAATGCAATTATCACCCCTGACCCAGCAAGGCTGGCAAACCACTGGAGCCCAGGAAAAAAGGAGACCCCAGATTCCTGGTGAGGACTGCTGCATTTTTTTTTTCTGCACATGTATATTAAAGAGGGAGGAGATGTACTAAAAAACACAAAGGCAAACTTTATCCAAAGCATGATTTGGGCACAATGTTTCCCAATCATGGTACATACTCCAAGGAACAAGTAGAACAAGATAGAAGATTTAGTTCACTGACTAAACACAGAAGACACCGGGATTTCCATATCCTGAAGTTGACCTTGCTAAAATGATCTAAACTCTCAAGTAGGACAGTTCTGAGCAGCATCTCCCTAAGCATTACCTACACAACTGTCTATAAATTTTTCTCAGCATGGCTTGTGTTGATTGCATACAGAAACATGAAGTTTCTGATATATAATTTAGATTTGTCACCTACCGTTTTTACTCTGGAAAAATATTTGATTTATAAAAGCAATCTATAGTAGGTTAAACCCCTGACATCTTAAGGAAGTCCAGTGAGTCTTCGCTGTGCCTTGTGGACTGCTCCTAGCACACATGGTGTGGGCGGGTGCTGGGCTGAACCCTAGACAACTTTAGGAACCCTGGTGAGCCACTCTGCTGCCTCTCCCACTAGTGTGTGAGGCATGTGGAGACCCTGGACAACTTGTGGCCTTGGTGGTTACTTGCAGAACAACTTGCACCCCCCCTGGGAGACCAGTTGAAACCTGCATAGAGTCAGCGGCCTCGGAGAGTCCACCCTCACCCCTCCCCTGCCAGTGTGGGAAGCAGACTCTGTTTTGTGCAATATCTGAAGCCTCAGTAACCATGACCTGCATCCTTCCTACTCTTGTGGAAGCCGGGCCAAACCTCAGACAGCTTCAGGAACTCCACTGAGCCTCCCTGACCCTTCCCACACATGCCTGGGACCAATTGAATGCAAGAAAGTTCGACAGCATCTTGGAGCCCACCTTGTCAAGACTCATCAGCACAGGAGCTGCACTGAGCACTGTGGATCTGCAGACTCTCTCCCTGCCACTCACACACAATCGGGAGAGTGAGGTTGCACTCCAGGGAACCTCTGGATCTTCAAAAATGGCAAAACGAAGGAGCAAAATGCAATCCTAGACTTCCACACTGCCCAAAACAAGTCCAGGAGACATCAACACAGAAGAGCCTGGAAATTATACACCTGAAATTTCTGAAATGATAGCAACTGAAGTAAAGAAACAACTACATCAGGCCATAGAAGATATCAGATCAGAAATAATGTCTTAGGTAAAAAAAGAAATGACAACAATAATGAAAGAAGTGTTCAGCATATCCAAAGAAGACATTAATAAGAAAACAGAAGAGCATAGACAACTCAATGAAACCTTCAGGGAACAATATAGAAAAGAACTAGAATATATGAAACATATCCAAACAAATATTCTGGAAACTGAAAATTCCATTGAAAGCTGTCAAAACTGCCTGAATGAAGCTGACGATAGACTTTCAGACTTTGAAGACAGAATTGCCACTAATGAAGGTGAAAGGAGGGGTCTCTTAAAAATAACAAGGAACCAGGAAATAACAATTCAATAACTGCAAGATGAAGGGAAGAAAAATAATGTCAGATTAATAGGTATCAATGCAACAGTGGGTGTCAACACAAATGACACAAAAAGACTGCAGAAATAATATCAGAAAATTTCCCAGGCATGGAAAAAGAATCAGATACATATAAGTGAAGGATATAGAACTCCAGTTAATAATAACAAAAATAACTCTACACCCAGACATATAGTGATCAAGATCCCAGAAACTCAACAAAAGCTCAGAATATTAAAAGCTGTTGGAGAAAAGAAACCAATCACCTAAAAAGGAAAGCCTATCAGAATCACAGCAGATTTCTCAACACAAAACATCAAGTCAAGAAGAGCTTGGAGTGAAGTATTTCAGGTATTGAAATAAAACAACTTCCAACCCAGGTTGATGTAACCTGAAAAACTATCCTTCAAATTTAATGGAGAAATAAAATATTTTCATGATAAAGAACAACTGAAGAAATTCATGAGTGCCAAACCAATCTCCCAAAGAGAACAAAAAGATATTCTAGAAAGAGATAAAACAGACCACATCTTCAAGAACAACAATAGAAAGCAACCACAAAGCACAGCAAGCAATTAAGCGGAGGGAAAACAAAGGACTCAAGAGAAGGAAAATAACATGACAAAGATAAGCCAGTACATATCAGTTACAATCATCAATGTAAATGGTCTCAATGTACCAACCAAAAGAAGCAGACTAGCAGAGTGGATCAAGAAACAAAATCCAACTATATGCTGTATACAAGAAACACATTTAACTTAAAAGGATATTCATAGACTGAAAATTAAAGGATGGAAAACAATACTCCATATGACAGGACCCCAGAAAAAAGTGGGTGTAGCTATTCTGTTCGCAAACAGTGTGAACTTCAAACCAAGATAATGAAAAGAGATAAAGAAGGTCACTACATACTTCTGAGGAGAAAGCTTCAAGAGGAAGAGATAACAATCATAAACATCTATGCATCAAATATAGAAGCACCCAACTATATAAGACAAATTTTAATGGACATGAAAAATGAAATAAGCAGCCACACAATCATAAAAGGGGACTTTAACACGCCATTGTCACAAAGAGATAGATCAACTAAACAAAAAATCGGGAAAGAAATAACAGATCTTAACCAAATTTGTGAACATTTGGACTTAATAGACCTTTACAGAGTGTTCCATGCAACAACATCAGAATACACATTCTTCTCAGCTGCACAGGGAGTGTTCTCTAAAATAGACCATACACTAGTACATAGAACATGTTTAAGTAAATGCAAAGGAATTGAAATTATCCCATGTATACTGTTGGACCATCGTGAAATGAAATTGGAAATTAATGACAAAAGAAAACACAAAAACTCCATAAACAGTTGGAAATTAAATAATATTCTCCTGAATAACCAATTGGTGACAGATGAAATCAAAGTAGAAATTAAACACTATTTACAATCAAACAAAAATATAGACACAACCTATAGGAACCTGTGGGATGCAATGAAAGCAGTCCTGACAGGGAAATTTATAGTGGTGAATTCCCAACTCAGGCAACAGAATGAGCACAAATAAACAATTGTATGCTGCACCTCAAGTTCCTAGAAAAAAAAGAGCAAGTCAAACCCAAAGCCCAAAGACAGGAAATTGTAAAGCTCAGGGAAACAGAGACTAAAAAAACGATACAAAGAATTAACAAATTCAAGACTTGGTTCTTTGAAAGAATACATAAAATAGATAAACCCCTAGCCAATCTTATTAAAAGAGGAAATAAAAAGCTGAAATACATGCACTAAAGAATGAAAGGGGTGAAATCATTACAGATCCTGAAGAAATTCAGATCATCAATACCTACTTTGAGAATTGTTATTCTCATAAAATGGAAAAGACAGAGGAAATGGACAGATTTCTAGATACATATGAATTACCAAAGCTGAATGAAGAAGATATAAAAATCTCAAATAATTCAATATCAGCCAGTGAAATTGAGAATGT
>NW_004955552.1:1295689-1318136 GCF_000276665.1 Chinchilla lanigera | reverse complement strand
TGAAAATTATAGTACTCTGAAAGAAGAGGTGGAAGAGGATATCAGAAAATAGAAAGAAATTCCTTGCTCACGGATAAGAAGAACCAACATTGTGAAATGGCCATACTTCCAAAATTTTACACCAATTCAATGCAATCCCAATTAAAATACCATTAGTATACCTCACAGATCTAGAGAAAACATTCCTAAGGTTCTCCTGGAACCAGAAGAGGCCTAGAGTAGCATAAGCAGTCCTAGGAAACAAAGAAAAGGCAGGAGGCATCACAATTCCTGACTTGAAATTACATTACAAAACTACTGTGATAAAATCCACATAGTACTGGCACAAAAACAGACTTGAGAATCCATGGAACATACTAGAAGAAGCAGTCACAACCACAAACACACTCAGCCATCTTGTCTTTGATGAAGGGGTCAAACAAGTTCATTGGAAGAAAGATAGCCTCTTTAATAAGTGGGTCCAGAAAAACTGGCTTTCCTCATGCTGAAGACTAAAACCAGACCATGTGTTTCAATATGCACTAAACTAAAGTCAAAATGGATCAAAGATCTAAATATTAGGACAGAAACACTAAATGTATTGGAGTAGGAAGTAAAAATCTTGAAGACATATGAGTAGGCAGAGAGTTGATGAACAAAAACCAAACTGCATGGGAAATACTTCAAAGAATCAGCAACTGGGATCTCATCTTATTGAAAAGTTTTTGCACATCTAAAGAAATCACCAATAAAGTAAAAAGAAAACCCACGAATTGGGAAAAAATTTTAGCCAACTGCACTTCAGACAAAGGACTTCTATCTAGAACATACAAAAATTAAAAATATTAACTCCCCCCAATTCAAAGACCCAATCCAAAAATGAGCATGTAAGACAAATACACACTTCTAATAAATACACACTTCTAAAGAAATACTAATGGCAAATAAATACATGAAAAAATGTTCACCATCATTAGCCATTCAAGAAATGCAAATTAAAACAACATTGAGATTCCATCTCACCCCAGAATGAGTGGTTATCATTAAGAAATCAACCAATAACAAATGCTGGAGAGGTTGTTTGGAAAAAGGAGCCCTATTCCACTGTGGGCGAGAGTGTAGGTTGGTGAAACCACTGTGGAAATCAGTTTGGAGATTCCTAACAATACTAGGATGAGTAGTTCCACTTAACCCAGCCATTCTCCTTTTGAGTATTTTCCAAGAAGAATTAAAAACATTTCACCACAGCAACATATGTGCACTCATGTTTATAGCAGTGCAATTTGTTATAGCTAATTCTTGGAAACAACCCAAATGCCCATCCACTGAGGAATGGATACCTCTGAGGAGTGGTAATTTTATACAATGAAGTATTACTCAGCTATTAAAAAAGATAATCTCAAGGGCTTTGTAGGTAAATGGATGCAACTAGAGACCATACTCATAAGTGAAATAAATTGGACCCACATATGTAAACATCATATTTTCTCCCTGGTGTAGGAACCTGAAAGAGTAAGTAAAACTCAAAATGTACAATAGATGATAGGAAAGGGAAAGAAATTGCTGCAAGGAAGGAACAATTAGGATGAGGGAAAGAAGAAAAAAGAAAGAAGGAAGGCCATATATATATGTATATATATATATATGTATATATGCGATATATGTACTGCTGATAGCTGATTATTTGTTGAAAGGAACTGTTAATGCTTAAAATTTTTTTATGTTCTGACCAATTTTGCATGCTTATATCTGGTAATCTGAGCAACAGATATGAAGACAACAATATGCAATGGAACAACCATTGGTGAATTCCTACCACCTTGTTTAGTGAAACTCTATTTTTATCTCTAATTTTTTATGTAATAATTACTTTTTTATTCTAATAGTTTGAACAATTTTCCATTCTTACATCTACTAATCTGAGGAATGTGTTTGAAGATAACAATATGTAGTATAACAACCACTGTTAATTCCTATCATTTTGTTTTGAAACCGTATATCATTTTTAATGTTCTTGCTTTGTTTTGTTTATGTTTGTGATGTTGATATGTTGCTATTGTTTTTTTTCTTTTACTACTCTCTTCAAAATAAAAAAATGCAAGACTGATCAAATAAAAGCAATAGCAAGGAATAAAAAAACTAGAAATAATAAAGAGCTTCATTAAAAAGGTGGTGGGAATTCGGCATCAGTTGTTATATTGCATACTGTCTTCAAATTAGTTGTTCTGACTACCAGATATAAGCATGCAAAACTGGTGAAGAAAAAAAAACTTAAACATTAACTGTTCCTTTCAATATATCTGTAGATATCAACAATACACTTATCCCAGCTATCCTTTTTTTTTTGTCTTTTTGAGTCAGGGTCTTGCTGTGCAGTTTAGGCTGGCCTTGAGCTCACTTTATGGTCCAGGCTGGCCTTGAAATCACCAAGATCCTCCTGCCTCAGTTTCCCCAGTGCTGGGATTATTGGCAAGGACCAGCATGCCCAGTTTAACATTTTTTTTTGGTACCAGGAATCGAACTCACAACCTTGCATTTGCCAGGCAGGCCCTGTGCTGCTGTGCTATATCCTTGGCCCTATCTCAGTTATCCTTGTGTGTGTGTGTGTATGTGTGTATGTGTGTGTGTGTCTGTGTGTGTGTATATATAGTCTTGACTTTCTTCTTTTCTGTAAAGAAATAAGATACCATGAGTTACAGTTTGCAAAACAACATATAATTTATATGCTTTGCCACTTGTTCAGCTATTTGTAATTGGTGGGCGATCTGTGAGGCTGTGGTTGAGTCACTCAAGGGTTTTTTAAACTTTTTTTTTTTTCTTATCCAAAACATTTGCTACCTGTGATTTCTTCACAGTTCCTTCTTGGCTTAACTTTCTTAGACTTTGCTGAAGCATAAATTCAAAATGCAAGCCTGATTCAGTGTAGGACTGTGGTTTTACATTCTCAAGGGATTTTATTTATCTGTTCTGAAGACTCAGGCTGAGGGGGGAAAGTTCCTTTTTCATGTCTTAACTTTTGTCAGAGCTTTTTTTCCCAGAACCATGAGTTCTGAATTGATGCAGAAGTCTCCCTTCTGCTACCTTACAGGGGCCAAAGGCTTGTCGTCTGTTCTGTGTGGCTCTACAATTCATGTCTCTACTTTCTTAGGATTGGCACATGCTTCCGGAGTAGTCACAGATTTTTTTATTCATTGAGCATTCAGGGTTTCTGCTTTGTTTTATTGCCATTTTCCCCTGGGCATTTCTGCTACTGTCTTGGAAGCACAACTATGCATTTAAATCATGTTTATTGTATCTAATCTGTCATTTCTATGTGTTTACAGCAAGGGCTCTTCAGAATATCCACTTCAAGTCATTGCTAAAAGAGGTTTATTTAGTATACCTAGAAATATCAAATTTCATATGAATAACATTTTATACAAAAATCATTTTTGCCTGTTAACACCTGGATCTATATGGAATTCTAGGTATGCCAAATTCTCCATGGTGGTACTTTTCTTAAATAAGTTTTATAATTTTGATTGTTCCTTTGTAATATTGGCTTCTATTACCATAAGTATACATCAACAGAAAATGTTTCCACTGTGTTGTTTAATTACAAGTATAGTGTTTTTTTATTCATTACTTCTGCCTAATTCTGTGTTTCAGAGTACTCTACTTGCTCTTGCAAGAACTACCTGTTTTTTCTCTTAATTCCTTTACTCTTACAAATCTCTGCCACCAGCTTTAAGGATAAACACATGATACAACCTGCACCCATCACAGAAGGCTACACTATTGGTTACAGGATTGGTGTGAGAGTGGACAGGTAGACTAGTCAAAAAACTAAATAAAGGAAGAGAATCTTCCCATCTGAAATCTTACCATCTGGATTTGTGTCCATTGCTGTAGGGAAGACGTGGGTCTCAGGCTGGAGAGGATAAAGCAAACAAACTGGAAAGTAGAAATGGAAAGATATAGCGATTGCAGATTCCAACTTGTTTTCAGTGCTGACTCTAGCTTGAGGTCCAGTTTTGCTATGCTGTTCCTGAGATTTAGCTAAGGGAACTGCCAATTCCTATTCTGAAATATTCAGTTTTTGTTGGCTACTCCCTTCAAACAAAAGTCCTTTGTTTAAGAGTAGGAGGAATTTATTGAGAGAAAGAAAGCTTCTGTCTAATAGCAAAAGAAAAGGGCCCTGCAAGTGAGTTGCACACCAACCCCCCAAAAAAAGTTTTGATTCTTTATCATCTCATTGAAAAAATATTTGTAAGAACTTCATTACCAATGGACATGGCATTGGTACTGAACAGAGTGATTGTCCCAAATACAATCTCTGCATTTTGGTGGTTTACTTTCTAAGATCGCTGCATCTGGCACTTGTTCTCTAGAACTATAACAGCTAAGCTCAATGAATCTTGAATACTCACTTTTTGGGTGGATAGCTAAAAATTAATTTTAATAGTTGAAAGTTGCCCATCTTTTCACTCAGTGCTAAGTTACTTTCAGGCATTTATGTGCATAGAACTTTTGTGTCAAGGTTAAACTGTTCCCTTCTTTCACACATCAGAAAATTGATGCATAAGATCTTTCAGTGTAATAGTTATCATTCCAGGCCTTTAGGCAATGGAGATCTGGTTATCTTTTCACTCACTGACAATCGAGCCATTGTTTGCACTGGATAATCTGGTATTGTTGAAGTACCCCACTGTTTATGTTTTTAATTCAAAATCTTACCTCATTATGAACAATTTTCTACCTTCTTCTCTGGGGAAATACTAATTCTGCTTGTTTATATAGAAAGTAAAAAGAAGAAGTCAGTGCTGACATTTTGGCTTGCTTTCACAGACAAAAGGAAAAACAGGAGTTGTACTGTTTTCATGTGCTCAATTTTCTTGTACTTCCTCCTGTGCATGCAGGACTCTGCCTTCAGCAGTAAGCTGGTACTTTGTCCAGGTTACTTCATGCATTGACCACTAACTAATGTCAATATGTTTCTAATGCAGTTTTTGTTTTCTTTGATTAATTTGTCTTTGTTCTGCTGTGGTGAAACTCATAGTGAAGAACCATATTTTAAATGAGGTATTTGGAATAACAGTGAAGCTCCCCCCTGTAGCTTTCCTGGTTTAAATCAAGACTTTTATGATTTAGTAACTATTCAGGACAGAGTTGTAGGACCTAGGCAGGCCTGTTATCTATCCTTCTATGACTCAATGTACTAAGGTAATGCCCATTGATGACAGAAAAGTGACAAACAGACACTGCCAGTGGGCCACCAGGAGCAGCCACAGATACTCAACTGTTGTGTTTTGAAAGAAGTTGTTTCATATGTTTTCAATGAGCTGCAATCATTATTTTCCCATAGAACTTTTTTCCTTGAGTTGTGCTGTTGACTTCCATTGTAGGAGTTTATACAGAATAGTCCAGTGAAACTCTTCTTTTTGTCACTTGTAAAGTTGTTGAAATTACTATTTTTACATTTCACACTGACTTCTTGATGAAGTACTAAGGAAAAATCACTTTCTGGATTCACTACCTGAAAAAGTTTTGCTTTACCAAGGTTAATTGTGTTATTTGTGTTAAGCAGACAATATAAGTTGTGGATTTCTATTTGCACTGACTACAAAACATAAAACTAAATTTGTTACTCCTCTCTGGCAACTGTCTCATTTTGGGTCTGTCTTTTCTTTCTCTTTGCTTTACAACTGAAGGCCCCATTTTCCAATTTTTACTTTTGTTAAAAATTTTGTACATTAAAAGTAATAAAATTAAATTACTTTTTATAAGAATGGAAAACATAAATAAAATAGGATAGACATTTCTTATAAAGCAATGCCTAATCTTGCCAAATTCTCATAAGAGCAAAGTCTTCTCTTTTTTTTGTCTTTTTAGGACAGGATTTCACTATGTAGTTCAGGCTAGTCTTGAACTCATTATGTAGCCCAGGCTGGTCTCGAATTCTCAGTGATCCTCCTGCCTCAGTCTCACAAGTGCTGAGATTACAAGAGTGCACTACCACGCCTGGCTTGGTCTCTTCCATTCATGTAGCTGAGAGCAATAAACAACAAACCCCGTACATGGCCAAAGCAGATGTCTCAAAGGGCCTGCATTGAAATCTTATGCATATAGTTTAACAGCAATTCCCTTAGCTTTAATTTCAAAACTTGATTTTAGATTACATAGTATTTAAAGAAATTTAAGCATATAATTTCCAAGCTTAGTAAATGAAAAATGAGAAAATTAAAAATCAGCTGCAAAGGTCCTATATGGCTGCATGCTCGGCAATAGAGGGTAAAGAAAAATTTACAGAATAGGTTAAAAAAGTAACCAAAGCAAATGATCTCATATATTTTAAGAGACTTTATCATATGTATTATGTATGATATACAATGTCAATTGTACTTTTTATACATTTAAGTGAATAGTCATAATGATGATTTAGGAAATACAGGCTACATTCTAGGAGCATATAGGATGTTTTGTATTTTGGATGTTCTTTTCAATGAAAATACTTAAATTCATTTTAAAAATTCATTGCTAATTAGAGGAGTAATCTTCCATTATCTGGAAATTTTAGCTGTACAGAATTCTTACATCCCAAAGGCTTCAGATAATTGAGTTTAATATTATATTACATAAACTATTACCATTAGTTTCTATTTAAACCTCTAATCTGTGTGAACTGTGAGTAAACTGTGAGTAAACACTGAATCACTCATGGCAACATTGATCAAATAGGCTGGAAGAGGCATGGACCCCAGTTCAATATATCCTGGTTTCACTAGAAAAATGACAGTAGTATGCAAATTACTGAATAGATATGTCTCCAGGATCTTCATAGCAAACAACTTTTGAGTCTACTCTACCAAGCAACATATGCCATTTAATATTTAAGCTGCATGTATTATTCATTTATACTTCTGCTTGATGTTTTCAGTGTACAGGATATATCTGCACATTGCAGATTGCATTCATATAGGTTATATATGTAGAAATATTTAGCTATAAGAAGTGTTACAAAAACAAAAACAAAAACAAAAAAACAAAACAAAACAAAAAGAAGTGTTAAGCCCCCATCTTCTGTAACTGATAAGATTTGGAACTTATCCTTCAGAAACATCAAGTTAGCCTTTCTAGAAGACACAGGACTTCTGAATATCTGTCTGTCCTTTATCCATACTTCTGTGCAACAGCTAAGAGTTGGTTTAGAGGAATAACATCCTGTGGTGGATTGACAACTGGTACTCAACTTATAACCCCCAGCTGAACTAAGTAGTAAGTCTGATGCTGGGAGTGGGAGGCCCACCTGAGGATTGTTGCCAGCAGTATAACAGGTAGAATTGGAGAAGAAGAAGGCTATTGGGAGCTGAGATGAGGCTGTTGGGAACTGAGAAAGGCTATTGGGAGCTGATAAAAGCTGTTGGGATCCTGTTGGAAGCAGAGAGAAGCTGTAAGGAGCTGTAGGTTTTCATGACCTTGTCATGCTGGCTTTCCTGATTCCTCAGGTGGGCCTCCCATACCAGCATCATGCTTACTCAGTTCAGCTGGGGGTTACAATTTGACCACCAGTTGTTAATCCATCATTTTACTACTTCCCTAAAATAAATAGTGCTCACAATCCATGATGTCAATTGGTTCACATTTACTAGAGTGAGGTTTAGAAGGAGTTAAAATTTAAATCTTGCTGAGCTCTCTTCAGAAGTTCCCAGGAAGAGGGAGATATCAGTGTTTCAGGGACCATTGCCTGCACACTCTCTGGCTTCATGGTAGCCTGCTGCTCAGCTACTGCTCTGCTTGAGAAGGTCTGCGTTGACTCTGTGCCTTGGACAAAATGTGATTTTCTTTTTTTTTTCCTGCTTCTGCTTGATCTGGTGCTGGTATAAGTCCGAGACTGAAGTTTGTTCTCAAGACGAGAGAAGATATTATGTACTACACAGACTAAAAGCATTCTCTAGATGCTTTAGCATTTGGTATTTGGGAATGAAAAATATTTCATTATGTGTTACTCTTTTTCAGTTGTTTCCTGAAAGTATAGTTGTGTACAGGGTTTCATAGGTAGTGACTGGACCAGGGAAAATGGATTATTTGGCTTGTTATTACATTGTATTTTTATTTTAAAATTGATTTATTTTTATTAGGGAATAGCTCACATAGCTAAATATAAAATAAAAAATAAAAATATACATTGTAAAGTGATGCTATTTTAGTCTTTAATTAGCTGTGTCCTGGGGATGAGATGTGCTGGAAACCTTCTTCTCCTAGGGGTGAAATCATATAGTTCAGGGTCAGGTATGAAGAAGCTCGCTCATCTCCTTGCTCAGATTGTGTGGAGCAGAGTTCTGTAACATGCTCCTGAGGGAGGGACACAAAGCAATAAGGAATGAAAACGATGAAATTACTACAGATCCTACAGAAATTCAGAAGATCATTAATATCTACTTTGAAAATCTTTACTCAAATAGGATAGAAAACTTAGAAGAAGAAATGGACAGATTCCTAGATATGTACGAATTACCAAGGTTGAATCAAGAAGATATAAAAATCCTGAACAACACAATATCAATTAATGAGATTGAAAATGTGATTAAAAACTTACCAAAAAAGAAAAGCCCAGGCCCTGAAGGATTCACAGCAGAATTTTACAAGAAATTCAGAGAAGATTTAATACCAACACATGTCTAACTCTTCAATGAAATTGAAAAGGAAGAAATTCTCCCTCACTCATTTCTGGAGGCAAGTATTATACTCAAACCAAAACAAGAAAGAGAACTACAGACCAATCTTCCTAATGTCTATAGATGCAAAGATACTCAATACTAGCAAATAGAAAACAGCAAATCATCAAGAAAATCATACATCACAACCAAGTCGGATCCTTCCAGGAATGCAGGGATGGTTCAATATTTGCAAATCAATTAATGTTATATACCATATCAATAGAGCCAAAGACAAAAACCACATGATTATCTCAATAGATGCAGAAAAAGCTTTTGATAAAGTCCAGCATGCATTCATGATAAAAACTCTACAGAAAATAGGAATAGATTTTCTTTACCTCAACCTGATCAAAGCCATCTATGACAAACCAATAGCCCACATCATACTAAATGGACAAAAATTGAAAGCCTTTACTTTCAAATCAGGAACAAGACAAGGATGTCCACTCTCACCACTCCTATTCAGCATAGTTTTGGATGCATTAGCCAGAACAATTAGACAAGAGAGAGAGAAATAAAAGGAATAAGGATAGGAAAGGAAGAAGTAAAACTATCACTATTTGCAGATGACATGATACTTTACATGGAAGACCCCAAACACTCCACAGGAAGACTCCTTGAATTAATCAACAAATTCAGCAGTGTAGCTGGATACAAAGTCAACACCCAGAAATCGATAGCATTCCTATACACAAACAACAAACAGACTGAGAGAGAAATTAAGGAAACCATTCCTTTCACAATAACATCCAAGAAATTGAAATACCTAGGAATCCATCTAACAAAGGAAGTCAAAGATCTCTTCAATGAAAATTACAGTACTCTGAAAAAAGAGATCAAAGAGGATTTCAGTAAATGGAAAAATATCCCTTGCTCATGGGTAGGAAGAACCAACATTGTGAAAATGGCCAAACTCCAAAAATTTTACAGATTTAATGCAATTCCCATTAAATTATCATTAGAATACCTCACAGATCTCAAGAAAATGTGCCTTAAATTCATCTGGAACCAGAAGAGATCCAGAATAGCAAAAGCAATTCTGGGCAACAAAGACAAATCAGGTGAAATCACAATCCCTGACCTGAAATTATACTACAAAGCTACTGTAATAAAATCAACATGATACTGGCTAAAAAACAGATCAGTAGATCAGTGGAACAGACTGGAAGACACAGACACAACCAAAAACACACTCAGCCACCTAATCTTTGATAAAGGGGCCAATAAACTCACTGGAAGAAAGATAGGCTCTTTAGTAAATGGTGCTGGAAAAATTGGCTTGCTACCTGCCAAAGACTGAAAATAGACCCAAGTCTATCACCATGCACTAAACTAAAGTCAAAATGGATTACAGATCTGAATATTAGAACAGAAACACTAAATCTATTGGAAGAGAAAGTAGGTAAAAATCTTGAAGACATAGGAGTAGGCAGAGAGTTTATGAACAAAAACCAAACTGCCCATGAAATACTTGAAAGAATCAACAACTGAGATCTCATCCTACTGAAAAGTTTCTGCACATCTAAAGAAATCACCAGCAAAGTAAAAGGAAAACCCACAAATTGGGAAAAGATTTTAGCTGACTGTCCCTTGGACAAAGACCTTCTATCTAGAACATACAAAGAATTAAAAAATATCAGCACCCCCAAATTCAAAGACTCAATCCAAAAATGGGCAGCTGAGATGAATACACACTTCTCAGATCATGAAATACAAATGGCAAATAAATACATGAGAAAATGTTCAACATCATTAGTCATTCAAGAAATGTAAATTAAAACAAAATTGAGATTTCATCTCAGCTCAATAAGAATGGCTAGCATTATGAAATCAACCAATAACAAATGCTGGTGAGGCTGTGGAGAAATAGGAACCCTTCTCCACTGCTGGTGGGAATGCAGCCTGGTGAAACCACTGTGGAAATCAGTTTGGAGATTCCTCAGCAAACTAGCTCTAGAGGTCTCATTCAACACAGCTATTCCCCTTCTGGGTATTTTCCCAGAAGATCTGAAAACATCACATCACAGCGACATATGTGCACCCATGTTCATAGCAGTGCAATTTGTAATTGGTAAATTGTGGAAGCAACCCAAATGTTCATCCACTGAGGAATGGATAAAAAATTGTGGTACATTTATATAATGGAATATTACTCAGCTATAAAGATAAACTTGAGGCTTTTATAGGTAAATGGTCACAACTAGAGACCATACTCATAAGTGAAATAAACCAGACTTCCATGTGTAAGCAATGTACTGTGTCACTAGTGTAAGAACCTGAAAGAGTGAATAAAAATTAGGAGGTAACATGGACATTGCAAAATGAAAGGAAAATGCTCAAAAGTAAAGAGCAACGGGGATGAGGGAAAAGAGAAAGAAAAAAAGAGGAATTATGTATGTATGTGTATACAGGATAGCTACCATAGTTGTACTACTGACTTCTATCACTCTACTGAAAGGAACAGTTAATGATTACTTATTTGATCAATCTTGCATGTCTCCATTTGTTTTCCTGAGAAACCACTTTGAAGATATCAATATTTAATACAACAACCATTGTTAATTTCCTATCACTCTGTCTGTAACTCTGTATTGTTTGTATTGTTCTTATGCTGTTTTGTAAATGGATGTCTGTTTGTTAACGTTTTCCTTCATTTTAAAAATAAATTTTAAAAAATAATAAAAATGGAAAAGTCTCTGTTTGTTAACATGTTTTCCTTCATTTTTAAAATAAATTTTAAAAAATAATAAAAATGGAAAAGAACAGAAATTATTTGAAAGTGTATGTTCATATAAGGAGAGTAAGTGAATTTTTCTTTTTAAAATTGCTTAAAAACTCTGAAAGTCTGAGACAGGAGCCTGACAAGTTTGAGCACATTCTAGGCAACTTAATGATTTAGCATGACACTGTTTCAAAATAAAATAATAAAAATGGGCTTTCTCAGTGAGAAAGACTTGGAGCCATTCCTCAGTATGGCAAAAACAACTGCTTAGAGAGACAATAAAGCCACCATATCCTCTCAGTATGCAGAACAGGTAAAGTATAGTCAATTGTTTTATGAAGAAAATCCCCTTCTACACAGACTTAGAAAGATTCAGTAACACTTTAGTGTTCACTTCACTGTTTAATAGAGAATTATCAGATTACTTTCTCTTTTTCTCCTTTCTTTGAGATGTTCCTATGCAGGATAGGGGAAGAGATGAAGTTGTCTTGCAAGCTTAACAGGGGACCTCTCTGCTTTCCTCCCTTCCCCTCCCTCCCTCCCTCTCTCCCTTCCTTCCTTCCTTCCTTCCTTCCTTCCTTCCTTCCTTCCTTCCTTCCTTCCTCCTTATTCTCTTTGTTTCTTCTTTCTTTCTTTCTTTCTTTCTTTCTTTCTTTCTTTCTTTCTTTCTTTCTGTATCTTTTTGCTGGGGATTGAACTCAAGTCCTCACATACTATTTAGCATTACCTGCATTTTAAAGTAAATACTCATGTGTACTGTACATTTTAAAAACTGGAATCATAGAACACTTTAATTTATTACCTTAAAATTTGATTTAATAATCATCATTCAACTGGAATGCCAATGTCAGGAAAAGCTGAAAATGAATGAGAGTTTATATTACTGGGAAATGGCAGCTGGGTAAAATCTGATCATACTTTTAAGTGCCAAACACACAAACACACACACACACACACACACAGAATGTAAATAGGTAAGGCTAGGATTCCTTTATGTAGAGGATTCCTTATGTAGAGTACATGAAATGTTAATTAGTGATTTGCATGGTCATCCCTCCATTGGGGCGATTCTATTGGCAACCACATAGAACTTGTGTGGTTACAGAGTGTGGAGGTGTCATGCAGACAGATTATTACCTACTATACCTTTTGTTTTCAACACTGTTAATCAGGTTACTGGCAGTAAGAGTGCTGTTCCAGATGATGAGGCATTTACAGTAGCAGGTCACTTGAGAACAACACCAGTCAACTTTAACAAGTTAAAAGTACCACTGGGATGAGAGAAGAATTTGGAAGGCCTGCTGTACTGCTGATCTTGTTTACCTTGTCTGTCCCCTGGCCTCTTCTTTTAGGTTTATTCTCTGTTCCTTGCTGAAGTGCTCATCTGTGCTGATTTAAAATGCCTTAGTGGTGGTGAGAATAATTAGCATACAGAACCTGGAAACTCAACTTCTAAATTTTATTAATGAGCCTAGTTTAGCTCCCCTTTATCTTTTAACTGACCCCAAGAGCATTAATGAAAAGTGTATAAATATGAATACTGTGTAGTAATAAAGGAGAATTATCTCTCACCCTTAATTTAATTGGTGTCACCTTAGCTTTTAGTAGGGCAATAGCATAGTATTGCCACCTGCAATCATTCAGAACCACTTAACTCACTAATTAGCTCACTTAAAAAATTAAATGACCTTTCAAAAGTGATCAAAATAGTCTAGTAAGAAAGTACTAGAGTACAGCATTGGTAGACTATCATAGAATTTTAGAGTTTTGAGGGACCTTGCTATTCATTTTGTGTAACTTCTGTCCATGAAAGAATCTCTCAGAATGTTCTCCTGTTGCATGGACTTACTAAGACTCTAGTAACTGGAAGTTATTTTAATGTATTTGATATTCTAAGGTCTCCCAACTAATATTAATCCTTAGATATTCAATGTAAAAAATGCCTCATATAGCTGGCAGTATGAATAGGAAGAGTGTTTGATTCTTTTTGATAAAGGTACAATTTAACTTGCATTGATTTGAATTCCATTATGACCTCTTTTGGCACATAGAGACCATAAAATATATCTGTGCTATCTATGAAGAGTTTGTATTTTGAGATCTAGGATAGAACACAAAAAGAACTCAATTTCATCATAAAAATGTAGAGTATTACATCAAGCAAGTTAAACACATTTGCTAAAAATTATCAGTAATCATACTTAACCAACAAAAGTGTATATAACTACAAATCAAGACATAGGTTTCTCTTGTTCTTTATAAAAAAATTCTAAAAAATTAAAGAAGCCTTCAGAATGAAAATTTTGCTTATGGGATAGACAAGTTGTTTTTATTTAGTAGTTATTTAGAACAATTCACTGCATGTGTTGCACACATTCATTGAAATGCTTTAATAATACTTGTAATGTGGGTAGTGGTCTGGCAGGTCTTTCACTTTAATGATCACAAAGCAAATTCATTAGTGTACAGTGCCTTCCCTCAAGCACAAATCCGAAGCAAGTTTTCCCATTATAAAAGGCCCATTCTTTTCTCACGGATAGTCTATGTCCAAATGAGGAGAGAGTGTGGTGAAGAGCTTAGGTTGATGAACTAACAATAGGTGCTATTGATTTTTTGGGGGGATAGCTTGACTTTGCGCAGTTTTTCAACATACACTTGAGATCTTGCTAAAGCAGATACCATGCATTATAGATGATAGTTCTAAGCCTAAATCCTTCATTTCTCTACAGAAACTGTACTGTAGCAACTAAGAACAAGAACAACAACAATAAATGCTAATATTTACTGATGTCTTTTATCAAGCACTGTGCTACAGCTTTATATTCATTTGCTTTATTTCATCTTTGCTATAACAGTTTTAGTTCTATTTTATGCCATTTTACAAACTAGAGATTGAGGCACAGCGAGGTAAATTTCCTGACAGACGGCAATCTTAGTCTGTG
This sequence comes from Chinchilla lanigera, assembly GCF_000276665.1. Classification (NCBI taxonomy): domain Eukaryota; kingdom Metazoa; phylum Chordata; class Mammalia; order Rodentia; family Chinchillidae; genus Chinchilla; species Chinchilla lanigera. The sequence continues at coordinate 1,303,797 of NW_004955552.1, read as the reverse complement.
TGAGGTGTTATACCAAAATATCCTAGGCTGGGTAGTTTATAAACATCAGAAATGTATTGTTCACTCTTCCAGAGGCTGGGACATTCAAAATTAAGGCACTAGAAGATTTAAAATTGGATGAAGACCTATTCCTCTACCTTTCATGTGTCTTCATCTTGTGGAAGAAGAACAAGCTTTCTCCAGCCTTTTTAAAATAACATTAATCTCATTGAGAAAGACTCCATCCTCACAGCCTGGTCTCCTACCAAGGGCTCCACCTCTTTGTACTCTTACCTGGGGGATTAGGTTTCAATACATGTATTTTGAAGAGACACAAACATTCAGACTATAGCAATGTAGAGCAGCATGACACCGATTTGCTGGACTCAGAACAAAAACTAGCAATGACATTTCCTTGTTATTGCTGGAGCATAGCTAGTAGTTTTCCATTTCCGTACATTTGCTTATGTTGCTTCTCCTTTCTGAGTGCTTCACACTACACATTTCACTTTGTGTCTTCAAATGCCTCTGTGTGTGCCTCTCCTACTTTCTATTACTGCAAAAGTAAGAATGCTCTGTGAAGTATAAACAAATGTCAAAGTCTAGTTCTCTTTTCATCCTGTTTAGTATAGTGTTAAACATTTACACTGAAAAATAAAAAAGGATTTCAGGAATGTATTTAGTTTAATTAATTAATAAATTAATTTATTTTCATGACTGTTACATTTTTTATTTTAAAGAGAAAAAACAATAAAAGCAATGATACACAATTTCAGAAGAAGATAACAAGAAATTAACAATGGCTATTATACTGCATATTGTTATCGTCAAAGTAGTTGCTCAGATTACAAGACATAGGCATGCAAAATTGATCAAACAATATAAGCACAAACTGTTCCTTTTTGCCTACCTTGTATATATTTTTCTTTTCCTTTCCTTCTTTTCTCCTTTCTGCCACTCCAGTTCTTTCCTTTTGAGCAGTTTCCTTCCTTTTAACAATATCTATTGTACATTTTCGATCTTATTTAGCCTTTCCATTACTTGTACTAGGGAGACAACATGATGTTTACACATGAGAGTCTGATTTATTTCACTTATGAGTATGGTCTCTAACTGCATCCATTTACCTATAAAAGTCTCGAGTTTATCCTTCTTTATTGAGTAGTACTCCATTTTATAAAAATACCACTTTTGTATCCATTCCTCAGCTGATGGACATTTGGGTTGTTTTCAAGATTTAGTTATGACAAATTGTACTGCTATAAACATCGGTGCACACACATCGCTGTGGTATGATGTTTTCAGTTCTTCTGGGAAAATACTCAGAAGGGGAATAGCTGCATCAAAAGAGACCTCTAATCCTAGTTTTTTGAGGAATTTACACATTGATTTTCACAGTGGTTGCACCAGTCTACACAAGGATTTCTAAAACAAACCTTGATGTTTGATGCTAGATGGAAGAGAAGCTTAAGCTCACAAATGCTTTTTCTTTTGTTTGTACGAGCTTGTTTCTATTCAAATTGCACTTCAAGGCACCTCAAATGAAAGGATTTGAAGTCTCTATCTTCAGGTTGCTATTGAAAATAATCCATGGATATTGACGAGGCAATAGGAACTATACTGTCTACATTGAAGGAGTTTGCAGTTATAGCTTGCTTTTGTGAGGTTGATGGAAAGGGAATACTAAGATGTATTTTTCCTTTTAATCTAGAGAATTTTTGTAAGAAATTCTTTGGCTGTGCACATGCCTACCATAAGAACAACCTTTCACATACCACTTAGCATGAGAGACACAGATGCTTTTAAGAAAGCACTTCAACTGATCTCTTTGTAGTAATGTAGACTGTGTGAAAGTGAAGACTGCTTATGTGTCATTAAAGAGCATATCTACCAGCAAGTCTCTGATTGGTTAATTGACTTACTGATGTAATGAGTTGGGCTGAAAGCCAGGAAATCTGGCTTAAGTGCTTTTTCTGTTACCCATTAGCTAAAGTCATTGGAGGAAACTAAAACAGCTACAGATTGCTGACCTGTATAACAGGTTAACTGCTAGGATGGACATTAAGCCTCCTCTAGCAATTGAGTTCTAGGAATCCATGAGATTCTGGATTCTTCTCTCACCAGGTGATTTCCTGTATACCTTGGTTCTTGATGGCTTCTCCCATTTGTCATTTCTTATTGAATTCAAAAGGATCAGATGTGCTTCCTCAAAATATTCCACCTTGGCATATGGATTATTTTGAGCTGAGGGCTATTGAGAACCGACAGATACAGAAACTCTTTCCATTCTTCCTATCTCTTAAGAGTAGAGAACTTGGCAAAGTTTGTTACATGCAGTGATTTAGTTTATTACCCTGGTATTAGCATACTTTCAGCTAATAACTCATAATAAAGTTCAATTATTATAAAATCTCCAGGTAACAAGAAAAGGAGAATTTTATTTCAGCATTATTGTTCTGAAGATTGGAACATATCCTAGGTCACCTCAAACATAAAATATGACAGCCTAAAGCAGTATGACTAGACAGTAACAAAAACATGGTCTTGTCTCAGAACACCAGAAATCTATTTCTGGAACCAAGTAGAGATTTGCTAGCATTCCTACACATGGACAAAGACACCTGTGAAGACAGAAATGCAATTATGTAAAAACTATTCACTTATATCTGCCTATAAATATAGAAATATTTGAGGGCTCAATTTTAGTTTATTCTTTAGTGGGTAAAATGGTGTGGGCTGATGTATCCCTCCCGCTTGGTTTGGAAAGAAGAGAAACCTTAGTTTTACTCAATATGAAGCAGCCTCAGGGAAGTCACATCTCATCTATCAGATGCCCGAGAGCTTTGTAATGCAAATTGTACTTTTCTTTTCTTCTACCAACAACTTAATTTGAGACAGGATTGATTGACTAGAATGCTTGCTAATCACTTTGAAACAAGACTAGGCTGGGGGCCAGTGGAAGTTTGCCAGAATATTTCTTCCAAAGACAAGGTCGACAGCTGGTCTCATTTTGGAAATGCTTTTCCCCATTATCTTATCATTTGGTCCATTTTATACGGTCCACATCTCAAATTACAATTGTTATTTTGAAGATGCTACAGAGGTTAAGAAAAAAGACTCCATGTACAACTTAGTGGTATAGATTTAGCTATACTTTGGAAATTAGGTTTCCTTGCTGTAAATTTTAAATCCCCCTTCTCATGTCTTTTTTTCAGAGTTGGTAAGTATATCAACTGCTATAAATTACTGTTGAGCTCTAGCTTTCACATGCTAATGTGAACACCTTTGTTAGTGAAGTAGTGAAAACAACTTTGATTTGCCCAAGTCCTATGGAGTTTTGGCAGATTTGAGGGAAAGGAAATGAATATATATATTGGAGCCCCCACAATTGAGACTACAGGGGAGGGTGGGTCAAGGAGGATGATGGGGGTATGAAAATGATCAAAGTATGTTACTGATTTTTTTTTTTTTCCAGTACTGGGGATCAAACTCACGACCTTGTGCTTGCTGGTCAGGCACTGTGCTGCTGAGCTAAATCCCCAGCCCCTCAAAGTATGTTACTGAGACCAGGAGATAGACAAACAGTAAGTAGCTGGGATAGAGACTGAGTAAACTGAGCTAAGCACTGGGAAAAATGAACACAAGGGAAAGAGGCTCACTGGACTGTGTTCTGAGGAGCAGGGGAAGTCTATTCTCCTAACATCCGATGCCTAGCTAAAAATGGCAACCACAGCCATTCAAAGGGTAAGGGTTTGGGTAAATTGAGATAAGTTTTACAAAGTTGGAGTTCAGGGAAATCTGCTTGTCCTGATGTTAGAAGCCTGGCCAAAAGCAGCAGTTGCATCATCTTATTGTCTCATTTCTCACGCCCACTAACATAATCCAACAAAGTGAAAATAAACCTCTGAACTTGGGTGCCTCTTCGGCATCCTCCCTTGGAGCCCCTCTGAACTAGGGAGGGCTCTTATTCTTTCTAATAATTTGTATTCAGTTCGTTCCCCATAGCTATGTCCTGGACTTCATAGCTCATCATCTTCAGGAAAGAAGAAGTATTTTAAGATTTGAAAAGTTGTGTGAAACTGTTGAATCCTGTGCAGAAGTCCTAGGGAATGGCCATTTTTGAGCTGTTATATGACACACAGAATATATACTGCTGACTTCACTGTATACTGAGGTGGAGAAAGGTGGAATCTATTCATATCTGCCCTTTAGAATCATCTTTTTTGTGTATTCTTAGTCAGTTTCTTTTCTTGCCTCATGTTTCCTCTCCGGGGTGACCCCAGCTCTTCTCAGTCTGTCTCTACAGACCTGAACATGGCTGAAGAAAACCATATAACCATGCTCACTACTTTCCCTTTATGTTCATGAGAACTAAGCAGAGTTTTGGCTACATAATTTACAAGGCTCAGTGTAAAATGATACTGTGGGGCCCTTTGTTTAAGAGAACTGTTAAATGCAATAAAACGCAACCCTTTTTCATTTTAAAGGAAATTTATGACTTATAAACCACAGCACAGGTAACAGACACTTAAGTAATAACCTAAATTTACAAATTTCAATAAAGATACATAATATGAAGTTCACATGCCAGTGAAGCTGGCCCTGTCACTAACTCCTAGTGGCCTCTTACTACATTCTGATGTTCTACTTTTCCTTCTCTCAATCAAGCTTCTGAAAGTCTATTTCATAATTCTCCCTTTTCTGAAGCCTCCAACATTTCCTCTCCTAATTTTCATGATCAGTTGATGACCTTGGATATATTTTACTGAAAGAAAACAAATCCAAGCCAAAACCAGAAGTAAAAAGATGAGCTCATCAACCTCCCAGTCCATGACTATATCCAACTATTGTCTTTCTCCTTTCACTTTGTGTGCTACACTTGAACACTAAATCCTAACATCTTTCTCCAATTCTAGCAGTTCTCCAGTTTGCTTCTTGTAATATCAATTTTCACCTCTCTAGTGGAGTGTTCTACCAATACACAGTGGAATTTCTCCTAAGACGAATGTTTTCTGACCTTATATTCTGCTATAGCTACTACACCACTTCTGCTTTCTTGAGTGAAATTCTTTGAAAGTTTTTATATTCATGTCTCTAATTTCTCACTTTATTTTCCCACCATTTCTTAAAAATTGCTAATTTTAAGGGTGCTAATTACTATATTTTCATATTGTTGAATCCAATCGTCAATTGTTTGTCCTCATTTCACTTTATCATTAATGGCATTTCATAATAATTTTCTTTTTCTCTCTCTCTATCTGTCTCTGTCTCTTTGTCTCTCTGTCTCTGTCTCTGTCGCTCTCGCTCTTATTTATGTCCACCTGGTATTGAACCCAGGGCTTCAGGCACACTAGGCACATGTTCTATCACTGAGCTACCGTCCAAGTCTTTGCCTCTTACTTCAACTACTTTCTATTTTGGTTTTATGACACCACACATCTCTTGGTTTTCCTCCTTCTTACTGGCCCCCACTCTTGTTTTGATGGTTTCATTTCTTTGTCTTGTCCTCTAACTCCTGCAACTCCTTGGTGTTCAGGCCTCTAATATCTCCTTTACTTTCACTTACTCCCTTAGGGATCACGCACAATCTCATGGCTTTAAGCAATCGCTACACACTGATGACTCCCACATTCAAATGTCTAGTCCAGACCCCATCCTTGAACTCCAAACTGGTATATGTGTATACCTTGGAGACAGTTCTGTACTCTTTTCATTCTTCTATATGCTATATATTCAACCTGTCAGCAAATTCTGCTCTGCCACCTTCGAAAATGTCTATATTGTGACTACTTGTCACTACCTACCCTGCTACATCCTGGCCCAAGTTGTCTTGAACTTGAATTATTTCAGTGTTCTCTTGATCAGTCTCCCTCTCTATACCTTTTAGCAATTTATTCCCTATAAAGGGATCCTATTAAAAGGCAGATCTGGTAATATCTGTCTTTTAGTACAAAGCCTCTAATAGTTGCCCACTCACTCAGTGAAACCTAAAGACCCTGTGCAATAGCATATGAAGCCCTACAATGTGCTGTGTCTGCTTGTTTCTTCCTATGTCACCTCCTATAGTCTTCACTTGGTCACCCTCTACATTCCTCACTATTCTGATTTGTTGGCTTACACTCCTTGTTTGAGGACTCTGTCTGAAACATGTTTTGCAGATAACCTTGTGGATCATTACCTCACTTCTTTAGTCTTGCTCAAGTGCTTTCTAACTGAGCCCATCCCTAACATCTGAGGTTTAAAATGTGAGCTGGCACTTCTTGTCTGTCTACTCTGCCTGCATTGTTTTAGGGTCAGAAATTTTTGTTTATTTAATTTATTGCTGCATGCCCAGAGCCTATAAGTGCTTGGCAATATAACAATTAAGTATATATCTGCTAATTGAATGAAAAATAGCACTTGCAAATAGATACAGGGTGGAACATATATCATCAGAACTTTGCAGTAAATAAATCCTATTAGAAAATCAAAATTTTGCGGTCCTTGCTAATACATTATAAAAGTTTTCCAAGGATATTTCACAGTATAAAGTATATAAAGTCTACCTGGAAATGTAAGACTATTGGTCTTGAAGGAATCCATGTACTGTGACATCAAGAAATGGTAAGAAAGAACCAAGTCGGCTGTCATGGTGACTCCGGTAGTCCATATCCATACTGGGACTGACTGTGTGAGCCAGCAGGCTCTGAAATAGATGAAATGCACAGTGGACATAAATAGCATTTCTGCAGGAAGCTAGAGCAATTCTTTCATATAAGTAAGATGCTATTTGTTGTAAAGTAGCAGCAAATATGCTCCATGCAGTGCTTGAAAGAGCACCAAGGGATGTATGTTAGGAAGCCATCCCACTCATTTTTAGCAGAGCATAAAATCACCCTTTTATCAGGTTACTTACATAAAGGGATTGTACCTATTAATAAAAGATCACACATTCTTGTTTTTCCAAGACAAATGATATCCAAAACATCTCATTTTTCTGTTTCTTATTTTCTTGAGTCACTTTTTTTGCTGCACTGTATCACGTTCAGCATGAATTGGCTGGATGACTTTGAAGTGGTTTGTTTGTACTGAAGTTTTCTTCTAACTGTGCATCATACAGTCTTTATTTTCTGGTCAATTCAAGTCTAACCAGGATAGAAAATGTTGATATATATATATAATATCACAGGAATCATATGTCTATTTTGGTGAGTGATATATAATTTTGTTTGCCTTTGTGGGATAGGAATTGTTTTAATTGGAGTTTAATTTTTCTATCAGGTTGTGCTTGTCTCCGTGTTGCCTCCTATCTACTTAGTGATTTTGTTATTCTTTTCTCCTCTGTTCAATGAGTGAAAACTTTCCCTACATTTTATTTTATTATCAAGCATTTTAAGTGTCCAATCGGCTCACAACTATGTAATACTAACGTAAGAAAAAGTACTGGCAAAAGCAATGTGGAGGGCTGGCATTGCGGGGTGAGATTGGGTGACTGTTTCTGGTTTTTTTTTTTTAGTTTCTTTATACTTTTTGGCACATAGAACATTCTCTTTCTTTGTCCTTACGTCATTAGATATGGATGCAGTTTTGCTATTATGTGAATTACAGATCATCAAAAAGTATTAAGCAGATAACAGGAAACTGTTAGAGTAAGTATGCTAATTGGTGATCCTCAGACTTTTGTTTCCAGAACTGTCACACACCGTAAAAATTAAGGGCCCCCCAGAATCTTGCGTTTAAAATAACATTTTTTTTACATTTACAAATGATGTTTAGTTTATTAGAATTTAAAATGTAAAAATTTAAAAACACTTGCTAATTCATTTAAGATAATAAAATCCAACATTTGTACAATGAATGTCACATTTTGGTGAAAATCTTTCAAATTTTTAAGTTTTCTGATTTTAAAATTAGTGTAAGGGAAGGTAGAGCTTCTTAACAGCGTATCACATACAGCTCCGAACCAAGAGGCTGCTTAGCTGTTCTCAGTCGCCTCTCGCAGAAGCAGAGGACAGAGCGGCGCTGACCGTCGCAGCCCCGGTTCTAACGCCTCTTTTGACACGCGGAGGCGGGCCAAGATGGCGGAAGGCACGGAGGCGGGCTCACGGCCCGGCGCCGCCGCCGCGCGGGTTTCCTTCCGCTTCGCCCGC
>NW_004955552.1:1289355-1295221 GCF_000276665.1 Chinchilla lanigera | reverse complement strand
CCGAGCACGCCCCGCGTCCCCGCCCCGCAAGGGCAGCGTCCTCGGCGCCGAAGGCCCTCGGGAGAGAAGACGCCCGAGGCCGGCCGGAGGGCTCCGAGAGGAAGGAGAAGCGCCCCGCGGGGCCCGCGGCCCAGGGCGGGAGGGCAGCCGGCGGGGCTCGGCACTGGTTGCGCAGGGACCTGCGCGTGCGCTGCGTGGACAAGCTGCACGAGGGCGGCCGGTATTACAACACCAAGATGAAGATCGAAGATGTCCCGAGCCCAGATTCGTGCGTGTGCCGGACAGATGAAGGACGGGTCCTGGAAGGCCTGAGGGAAGACATGCTGGAGACCCTGGTGCCTAAGGTGGAGGGCGGTCGCGTGATGGTGGTGCTGGGGCCACAGGCTGGAAGGGTGGGCCGTCTGCTGGGCCAGGACCGAGCCCGGAGCCGGGCTGTGGTGCAGCTGTGGAGAGAGAGTCAGTTGGTGGAACTTGACTACGATGCTGTCTGCCAGTATATGGGCCCCAGTGACTCAGATGAAGACTGACTGACTGGGACCTTGCTGTCCTGCGGGTCCTTGCCAACTCTGTACCGCCCCAAAAGCGGATGAGAAGATAAGTGCACAGTCCTAGGGGGAATGGACGGATGGAACGGAAAGAGACTAGAACCAAATCCAGTATTTACTAGAGTTGAGTGTGTAATAAAAACCATTGGAAATGCAAAACAAAAAACAAAAGAAATTTGAAAGAGAAATTGCTTCACAGGTTCTATTTTTAAAAATAGATTTATTTTTTTTTGAGGGGGAGGGGTTGAGACAAGGTCTCGTTGTTGAGGCTGGACTTGACCTCACTATATGTAGCCCAGATTGGTCTTCAACTCATAGTGATCTTCTTGTCTCAGCCTCTTAAGTGCTGTGATTATAGGCATAGGTCACCATGCCTGGCAGTTTTACATTTTTGCAAATCTAACACGGCTTAATAGAAAAATCACAATTTTACTCTGCCTGCGTTTAACACATTGTGAAGCCTAAGAGAACGAGAGTGAGACTGACAAAAGACCATTGCAGACATCTCAGGGTTGGGGAGGGTCACTAGCATACACTAGGAGAATTGAGGGGCGTGATGATCATGATCGTACATATGGTCCAAAAGCCACTGTGTTAACGGCTTATAAGATTCTGGCAGTGCTCTGTGGATGTGGTGCAGCCTTTAGGAGGTGGGCCTGTGTAGGAGGTCAGGTGGGCCCCAGTGACTCAGATGAACGCTGACTGACTGGGACCCTGCGGTCCTGCTGAGGCTTGCGATAGGAGAAAATAATAAAACCCGGTCCACCTCTCTTTTTGTCTTTTTCTGGGGGACCATCAGGTGAGCAGCTTTACCATATCATGCACTTTTTGCAATGATGCTGTGGCTTGCAATAGGTCCCAGAACAGTGAAGCCAGATGACGTTGGCAAAAATCTCTGAAACAATGAGCCCAAATCATTTCTCTTTTTAAGTTGATTTTACAAGTACTTTGTCACAGTGTGGGAAGCTAAGACAATGGTCTGGGTCCATTGTGAGCCAATTACCTAAGTTGGCGTATTGAGCAATATGTGATGGAGAACTTTCCCTTCCACTGCACCCATGGCTTCCACTTTATCACCCAAACAAGGCATCGTGTTGAGTTAAGGCATTTTAAAAATCAGAGTATAAATATCAGTAGAAAAGAGAACACAGCTGTTAAAAGCTTAATACTTCGTTGTGAACAACACAAGTTCAATTCCACCTGAGAGTTCTTGAGAGCAGAAAGATAACAGAGGGATGAGAATGGGAAAATAGGGCTGGAAAAACCCCTGTCTTCAATTTCTACTTCATAGCATAGCTCAGGACCCCACATGCTTTCAGGGTACTTATCTCATAGCTATGAAAAAAAGGCCATTTCTTATTTTAATTGCTTATCTTCAAAAGGTACCAGAGTTACAGGTCCTGTGGCCTCTAACTTCTAATATGGATGGATCCAGGAGATGAAAAGTACAACTATGAATAAAAAAATCAAAACAAATCCCATTAATTTCTATAAAATATTTTTACTGATAACCAGGCAGAAAGTTCTTTGTAATACTTGCCTTTATACTATTTTGTCTTTCAACTCCTATTTAAACCACAAATGCCTTATGCTGTCTTGGTTGCTTGTACTTTTTCATAAATCACTTTCCCTTCGTTATGACTTATCCTTATGAATGCATATTAGTATTTCTTCATTCCTAAGAAAGTATATACTCCCATTTTAGCATGTGTGCTGAGATATCCTTGGACATTAAATTCCAGTCTTTGCTAATAGAGCAAAATGGAAATATGGTGTCAGGTAATATATACTAACTCAGCTTATTGTAGGTTTCTGTAGGTGGAATTATAAATACATTTAATCAGGGGGATTAAGCCATCAAATACTCATGTCTTTACATTGTAAGTGTTGACTTCTTCCTGAGCTGTCTGTAGCAAGCAATTTCTGCGGAAAGAGCTACCTACACATTTGATGAATGTGGATGTATCTGATGAGATTCTGGCCCAGTCACCTAAGGCTGCATCCCTGACCTGGGATGAATCCGATGAGATTCTTGGATGAATCTGATGAGATTCTGGCCCCTTCACCTAAGGCTGCATCCCTGACCTGGGAGGGACTTGCTGAGATTGGGTCATGTAATCAAGCTGATTGGGTCATTCTAGACCTGGGCTCAACTTATTGTGTTGGTGAAATGCCTTAGTTCAGTCATGAGAAGTAATTCACACCAGAAGGAAGAACTGCAAGTGGTCAAAAATAGATTTAGACGTTAGGAGCAGGGGACGTGGGGGCAGAATTACTTCGTTGCAGGATGTGAATAAAGCTGAGCATGATGCTTGGGTGCAGGCTAGGGTAGCCTGCTAGTAATAAAGCCCTAGGGTGAAAACTGCTGTTGCTGTGTGAACAAATGAGGCAGTGTCCTGTTCTGTGGGGGAACCAAGAGTTGTGGTAAACTGTGGGTGGAGTCAAATGTGCAATGTGTTAATGTGCTCAAGCAGATATTTACTGGCTGGAGGCTGTCATGTCAAAACTGTCACAGGAATACTCATAAATTTTGCAAAAATGCCATTTAGCAAAGAATATAAGCTGAGGATTCATAATATGTCAGAAAAACTCACTTAACTGATTTATGACTTTTAAGAAAAATCTGGCTTTATTTTACCAATGATTACAAATATTTTTTGTTGGTTAACCACTTGTGCTTATAGTTTCATCTCCATTTTACAGGCAAGGTATTTCTTAGCCACATCTGTGGACAACTGATTTGCTTTCTCAGACTCCTCCTTTCAGATGCTATCACTTACCAGGGGCCTCTGAGTCCAGGTTATCAGAACAGCTGCTGCCAGCAGAACTTGTGGCCTGGGCAATCCAATGCTAAGGCTGTATTAGTATGGGTTGAGACTTTCTCTGTTATACAATATACTGAACGATAAAGAGTGAGTCTGTAAAGAAGATGGGCAAATGTTTGGGAAATGGAACAAGTACTCATGGATTTTCTCTGCATAGGCTCTGTGGGCTACTCCCTGTTCATGGGAAAAGTGCCTTTTCTCCGAGGCAGTTCTGTTCCTGCTCACCTCTGATGCAGGGCCAACCATCCACACTGGTGTTCCAGTCACGCTTGTCCCATCCTGCCCAGGGGATGCTTGTGCTGTTCTCACCACTGGGAATTTTTACTCATTTACACATTCTTGATGTCTCACTCACATATACTTTTCTCTACAATCATTCCTTGACTCCCCAAACTGTCTTGATTTGCTGAAGTTCTGTGTTCCTTTCAGAATAGCACACAGCTCAGTGGGCAGTATTATGCACAGTTATGGCCATGATACAAAATGTGCTCCAAAAGCTTCACTTTGTCAAAGGCTTGGTTGTCAGCTATGGGACCTGAGCAACTGAGTGGATCATGAGGTTTAGAACACTATGAAGTGGATTAATCCACTGATGAGTTGATAACTCAATGCGAATATTGGAAGGTGGGGCAAAATTGGATGCGGTGGGTCACTGGTAGTGTGCCTCTGAAGGGTTTTCCTTATGCTCAGGTCTTCTTTTGTCTCTCTGTCTCTCTGTGCCTCTCTGCCACTCCTACTCCTCCTCTTTCTCTCTTTCTCTCTCTCACTCTTCAACCATGATGTTCTGCCTCACCTCAGGCATACAAGGGAACCACCCAACTATGACCTGAAGCCACTCAAACCATGAGCTAAAATGAATCTTTCCTCTTTTATGTTGGTTTACTGAGGTGTTTGGTCATAGCAGTGGATATCTAACGTGTGCTTTAGCTTGTGTGATTGTTTGTGTAATGTGTGTGCTCACTATACTGAGGTCAGAGTCATCAGTTTATTTTTATTCATTGTTCTGTCTTCAGTACTTTCCATGATGCCTGATACAGGTTGGTTGGTTAAGAAGCACTAATGCCTAAAGGGTAAAATGAACAAAAAATATGGAATGCATACTGTGTTGCAGAGATCACGAAGTGATGAGGATATACCAATAAGGTGTTTCTCCTTGTGGAGGGGCTCAGTCTCACAATAGAGACAGTTATAGGAGATAAACTGCCACACAGCATGGGAAGAACTGATACAGAGATGTAAAAACCAGAGATTGAAGCACCCAACAAATAGCAGCAATCAGCAAACAAGCAAACAAAAACAGCAGAAGAACGTGTGTGGTACAAGAACTTTTCCTGTGACTGCTGGGGAGTGTGGGTGTAGAGAGGTGATAGGAGCCAGAACTTGGGTCAGGCAGATATAAACTTGAGTCTCAATTATGACACCAGACCTCTCTGATTCTATTCCTCTTCTATAAACTGGGGTAATAATATTTACAAATACTTTGCAGTGGTGAGGCTTAACCTACAATGAGAGAGTTTCCCCTGGTTAGCGGTTGTGTACATTTCTGTTCTCTACCACTGTAAAATCCACAGTCCTTCCTCAAATGTCTACCCATTTGCAGGTGCTTATGCTATCATGGCCATTTCTAACTCTGAATTCTTTTTTTAAAATTTTTTTTTATTGGTACATATTTGCAATACATAGTGATTGCATTCACCAGGTATGTCTGTATCACACCTTGATCTTTTTTACTCCACCCCTTCCCCAGAAACCCTTCTCATCTCTTCAAAGTCTACCTCTCTGCTTCTTGACACAGCTTTTTTACTTTGTTTTAAAAAATATTTATATTTTGAGTCTCTCATATTAGAAAAAAAATACAATATTTAACCTTGTGAGTGACATATTTTACTTAATTTTATGGCCTCAAGGTCCATTCATTTTCTAGTGAATGACTTAAGTTTAGCCACCTTTATGGCAGAGCTGTATCCCATTCTGTACACATACCACATTTTCTTCTCTGTTCATCCATTGTGCAGCAAATAGGCTAATTCCATTTTTGAGCTGTTGGGAATTATATTGCAATAAACATGGGCCTACATGTATAGCTGTAGTATGGTAACTTTAGCTTTTTCAAGCAAATATCCAAGAGAGACATACTAGGTCAAATGGAATTTCTATATTTTTTAAAAGAATCTCCATCCTAATTTCCATAGTGGTTGTACTAGTTTACATTCTGCCAACAGTGTAAGAAGGTTCCTTTTCCCTCATTCCTTTGCCCTTTTCCCCCAAAGGATTCCTTTTCTTGCCAGCACTTGTTGCTCTTTGAGGATGGTTACTCTTACTGGAGTAATGTGAAATTGCCATATTGTTTTAATTTGCATTTCTCTAATGGCCAATGATTTTGAACATATATTCATGTATTTATTGTTCATTTTTATTTCTTCTATATTTCTTCTTTAATTGCCCATTTTTATTGGGTCTCTTTTTTTAACTTCTTTTCTATATCTATCTGTATAT
>NW_004955552.1:1287519-1289255 GCF_000276665.1 Chinchilla lanigera | reverse complement strand
TTTTTTACTTCATATTCCAGATATTAGTCCTCTGAGGAGTAGCTGGTAAAATTTTCTTGCCATTCTGTAGGTAACTCTGACTTCTCCAATGAATTCTTGCTCTCAATTTATTCCTTAATCTAATTTTAGCACTTATATTTTCTCTTTCACCTAGAGGTGGAACTTACAATATTCCATATAAAAACACTAAACTCAGCCTTTTCGTGGGCAGCAGACTTTATGGGCATTTTAAGGACAGAAAAAAAAAAATCCCATAACAGGTGTCAGCCCGGGTGGGCTGAACCCCAGACATCTTTGGGAATCCCGGTGAGTCTGAGCTCTGCCTCCCTAACCAGCGTGCAAGGCAGGCGAAACCTCAGGCACCCTTTGGGGCCTCGGTGGCTATGTGCCACACCCATAATGTGTCACCTGAGGTTGTACTGAACATCTTTGGGAAGCCTGGTGAGTTTGGGCTCTGCCTCCCTGACCAGCGTGCAAGGCAGGTGAAACCTCAGGCATGCTCCTCGGCCTAGAGACTCCCCGCCAGACCCATAGCATATCTTGTGGGGCTGGGCCAAACGTGACACCTTCAGGAACATGATGAGCTACTCTGGGGCCTCCCCCACTAGAGTGTGAGGCATGTGGATTCCTGGACAGCTTCTGGGGCCTTGGTGGTCACAGCCAGAACAATTCACACCCACGTGGTAGCTCAGCTGAAATATGAACATAGCGGCCTCAGGGAGCTCACCCTCAGTGAGCTCTCTTTCCAGTGTGGGAAGCAGGCTCTGTCCTGGGCAATATTTGAAACCTCGGTGAACTCAGCTTGCATCACCCCTGCTACTCTTATGGAAGCTGGGCCAGAACCCAGACAGTCTCAGCAACACTGGTGACCCTTCCCACCCTTCCCACACATGCCTGGGAGCCAACTGAATGAAAGAAAGGTTGGGAGCATCTAGGACCCCACCTTGCTACCACTCACCAGCACAGGAGCTACATTGAGTACTGGGGATCTTCAGACTTTTGCCCTGCCACTCACACACAATCAGGACAGTAAGACTGCACTATAGGGAATCTCTGGTTCTTCAAAAATGACAAAATGAAGGAGCAAAATGCAATCCCAGACCTCCACATCACCCAAAACAAGTCCAGGAGGCAACAACACAGAAGAGCCTGGAAGTCATACACCTGAAATTTCTGAAATGATAGCAACTGAAGTAAAGAAACAACTCCATCAGGCCATAGAAGACATCAAATCAGAAATAATGTCTCAGGTGAGAAAAGAAATGACAACAATAATGAAAGAAATCTTCAGCATATCCAAAGATGACATAGACAAGAAAGTAGAATAGTATAGACAACTCAATGAAACCTTCAGTGAACAATATAGATAAGAACTAAAAGGTATGAAACAGATATCCAGGAACTTAAAAATTCCATTAAGGTTGCAAAATCACCTGAATGAAGCAGAGGATAGACTTTCAGAACGTGAAGACAGCATTGCCACTAATGAAGGTGAAAGGAATGATCTCTTAAAAACAAGGAACCAGGAAATAACAATTCAACAACTGCAAGATGAAGCAAAGAGAAACAATGTTAGATTAATAGGTATTAATGAAAAAGTAAGTGCCAACACAAATGACATAAAAAGATTATTTGCAGAAATAATAGCAGAAAATTTCCCAGGTGTATGGTAAAAGAATAGGACATCCAGATAAGTGAAGCATGTAGAACTCCAGTTAATCATAACCAAAATAAAT
>NW_004955552.1:1261541-1283721 GCF_000276665.1 Chinchilla lanigera | reverse complement strand
CACAAAACTAGGATTAGAAGTCCCCTTTAACCCAACTATTCCCCTTCTGGGTATTTTCCCAGAAGAATTAAAGACAACATACCACAGCGATATATGTGCACCAGTGTTTGTAGCAACACAATTTGTTATAGCTAAATCTTGGAAACAACCCAGATACCCATCCACTGAGGAATGGATAAAAAAGTTGTGGTATTTTTTTTACAATGGGGTATTACTCAGTTATTAAAAAAGATAAACTCGAGGCTTTTGTAGGTAAATGGATGGAACTAGAGACCATACTCATAAGTGAAATAAATCGGACCCACATGTGTAAGCATCATATTGTCTCCTTGATGTAGGAACCTGATAAACTAGGTAAAACTCAAAACATACAATAGATGATACAAAGGGGAAGGAACTTGTTCAAGGGAGGGACCAATTGGACCAGGGGAAGGAAAAAGGAAGGAGGGAGGGCAAACCTTAATTTTCTTTGATTGGTTTTGCGGCTTTTTTTGTTTTTTTTTGTTGGCTTTTTGAATTGACCGTTTATTCTTCCCATTTTTTTATGTTCTGATCGACTTTGCATGCTTGTGTCTGGTGGTCTGAGCAACTGATTTGAAGGTAGCAATATGCAATGGAATTACAATGGTGAACTCCTACTATCTTGTCTAGTGAAACTCTGTATTATCTCTAATGTTTTATTGAAGAACTATTTTTTTATTCTCTTTAATGGTTTGAGCAATCTTTCATTCTTACATCTGGTAATTTGAGCAATGTAGTTGAGTATAGCGATATGCAAAGTAACAACCACTGTTGATTTATATTAATTTGTCTTGAGACCCTGTATCACTTTGAATGTTTTTGCTTTGATCTTTTTATGTTCGTGAAACTGGTATGCTGCTACTGTTCTATTTTTTTGTTTGTGTCTCATGTAATACTCTCTTTAAAGAAAAAATAACCCCATAACACCTCTAATTTAAATGGAGTATTAGATATCCTTAAACTTAAATCTTTGGGTTTTCTGTGATGCTGGATTTACATCCTCTCTCTTCTCAGCTCTTGTTTCTTAGGCAACAAATGGAAGCAATAAGCGAACAAATAAAACTCAGCAGCAGGGATGTGTAACCTACAGAATGCAGAGAATGTGATATTGTGTGACTTTAGAGCGAGACCAGAAATGTTGAAAGGGAATCAGAATATGCTATCTCAAGATATATAACTTTGGCATAGGGATTATTTTGAGTTGAAGGCAATTGAGAAAAAGATGACACAGACAGAGCTTTCTGCCTTCTAAAAGCATTCCCTTGTGGTCATGCCCCCTTCTGTACCTGAAAGAGAAATCCAACCCTTATTACTGGAGAAAGATAAATCTACACTGAGATTAATCTGCACTAGCAAACTTTTCTGAATAACTCTTTTTTTCACCATTAGTTTTCTCCAACTATTTACTTCCTACAATTTACTACTCTTAGAAGCATCCACTTCTTTTCCTTTGGCTAGTCACATCACAATTTATTGCCCTTTGTGAAAATGGTACATAATGTCGGGAGTTTCACTACCTTTTTCACTCCTTTTCTATGAGTCCTCCAAGTATAGAAAAAATATTAACATCAAATAAAATTTGTACTTTTTCTTCTGTTGATCTATGTTTTGTCAGTTTGGTTCATAAGCCTGACCATATTACCTAGCACGGTAGAGGAGAATTTTTCAGCTTCATCTGAGTCATTCATTTTGGATTCCTGAGCCACATGTAAAATTATGACTATTCCAAGATTCTCATGCTGTAAGGAATCCCACACCACATGAGAAGCCACAAGAAGCTTCTCAAACCAAAAGTCCCAGAGACAGTCTCAGTCAACAGTCAGCATACACTGTCAGACATGTTGAGTAATGATGTCTCCAGCTGGTTTCAACTGTCAGACATTGGATCATTCCAGCTTTTGTGTCTTAATATCTGAGATGCCAGGCATTACAGAGCAGAAGCAAGCAATTCCTGCCATGCCCTGTCCAACTCCCTGTACAACAGAATTTGTAGTTGATTTAGGTTACTCAGATTTGGAGTGGTTACACATAGTTGCAGTAACTGCAACAATGGCAATGTCATATTTGAGCTAGACCTGGAAAGATGAATAAGGATTTCCTAGGAAAAACTGTTTGGGAAACGGTTTTCATGAGAAAAGAGAGTACTTCGATGTTGTGATCAAATGACATTATAGGAGAAAATCAGGAGGTGAGCTGAGAAGTGATGAAGTTAGGAAGAGCACTGTGTACATTAGTGAAACCTTAATGTACTTGTTCATGAGCTTATGTAAATTTCTTCCAAATTGCTGGAATAGTAGTGTGGAAGAAAAGTTTTAAAATACATACTTTTAAGTTGAGAAGGTTTGTGCAATTGACTCTTGGGAGGCATTCTGAAATGTGATTAGGTGCTGCATGACTTCAGAATGTTTGAAAGTTCTTGCACTTCTTTATCAGCACCACTCCAACTGTAGCAAGGATTGAACTTGTCTAAACTTTCAAACTATGGTTTAACTGTGACTTTACATTTGATTATGAGTTGAAAAACATTTTCATTTTTCATGGGTACTCACATTTGGCTTTAATGTGATATTTTTAGGGGATGGGGTAATGCTGGAGTTGTGACTATGAGGTCTTCTTATCAGAATCCTGGATACTAATACATTTTGTATGTAATTTCCCACAGAGGTATTGATTTTAATCAACTTTTAAGATGCAGCACCACATTTGTCAAGGCAGAAGACTCAAATGTGCAATTTTTCTTGGTGGAAAACTCACTATAATGAATGTGCTAAAATGTATTAGTTATCTATTAACCTCAACGGGCAAGAAAGCACTACATCATTAGCTTGCCTTGCGAAAAAGCAACAGCTGTGGCCTGATCAACTTCTATAGGGGAAAGTGGAATCAGCAGAACGTGTGGCCTGTGAAGGTGCCAGCTTGTGAGAAATGGCTGGCTGACTCTGAGGCAGGGATATTATTAAATGAATGCACATGATGCATAGCATAATTATACCACTTATGGCAGGAAAACATTACCATTTTTATCAAATGGTGTACTGTGTACATCCAACTTCGTGGTATCATCTATCTCTGGGATACTGTGTGAGCTTTGCCATTCTGGAGAGATTTCAAGTCAAGTTTTGATTAATTTTTTGTGGTTTTATTTGGTTATTGAAGTGTAGCTTGATTGTGAATGTGTCCCCCGCCCTTTCTTTTAAGCACTGACAATCTTGATTAAATTTCCCCTTGAGGAGTAGAAAGAAAACAGCACAGTAACTGTCAGAACTTCTTTGAGATGAGTGGTTTTAAGTACTATACACATATCATCCCAAAGTAACCTCTCTGGAAGATTAGTGGAAAGCAGGAACAGATTGTGAAGATTGTGGTACATGGTATCTGTTAATTTTTTCCCCCTTGACATCAGTTTTAACAGTTTCCTCATAAAGCTTGGATGTAGGATTCATTTTTATTTCTTTCACAGTGTTTCTTATCTCCTAATCAAACAGCAGCCCTATTATCATCATAGTTGCTTTTCAGTATTTAATTTGTATGGGTCAGCGTCTCAAGTTTGTAATGCAGTTTTGAATTTTTACTTTAAGAAATGTAAATGGAAGTCTGGAGTAGATAAGACTTTGTATTAAGCAGGCATAGAAGAAAGAGATACTCACGTTGTGGACTAACTAAGATTAACAAAATTTCACTTGCAGTTGGATGTTGACTGTGCAATTAACATACACATCTTCTGCAAGTTATTTATCATCTTGTGTATTTGCAGATGTTCTCTTCCTAAGTACACAGTATAATCTGAATGGACAAGCACTTAATTTATTGTGTAGCTGTGAGGATTTATTTAATAAATACTTGATGAGCATCAGTTATGCCTTAAGTCCAATGCTGTGCAATGTACACACAGGGAAACATAAAACTTGATTTCAGGGATCTTATAATTTAGAGCTGGGGAAACACATTAAAATGGTGGACCGGTGCAGGGAGAAAACAGCAATATAGAGGACCTGAGTGTGACAGTGATTGTATGTGAGATGGATGTTCAAGAGCGTACTTGGTCTTGATTTGCAAATGTTGATTTTTAAAGAATAATATCTTCAGGATTAAAAGATATTGTTATTTTAGTAAATAGCCATCTCTTTTCTTTTAGTTTATAAACATTATTGACTATGGCATGTAGTGGGATGAGAAAAAAATACCACAGAAAGATCTTGCGTTATTTTATAAAAAAACGTTATTTTATAAAAAAACCAACTGGCACAGACAAAAGACACAAAGTAAAGTTTAATTTCTAGGCTGATTAAAAAGTTAAACAAGGTAAGTGATCACATGGAAGTAAGATTTAGAAGGACCTGTTATAGTACAATATTTTTGTTTAGGCCAGGGAATAAGAATATGAAACAATTAAATTATACTTAGTACTAGTCTGACAGAATCATAACACACACACACACACACACACACACACACACACACACATACACACATTTTCCTATGACTGCAGTAATAAATTTCCATAAACTTGATCACTGGGAACAATAGACATTTATTCTATTACAGTTCCAGCAATGGGAAGTCTGAAATCAAGGTATGGGCAGCTGTATGTCCTCTGATGGCCCTCGGTAACAGTCTTTCCTGGCTCCTGTGGCTTATGTTAGCTCCAGGAGCTTCGTGGTGTGTAGCTACATCATTCTAGTCTCTGCTCTCATCAAAGCATGACCTTGTCTGTGGGTCTGTGTGACAAATCTTTGTCTGTTTTTCTCTTGAAGGACTTGTGTCATTTGATTTAGCTCCTACCTAGATAATCCAGGATAATCTCATCTGAAGAATTAATTTATTCATATTGGCAAGACATCTTTTTCCAGATAGCACCACAGTAGCATGTTGTAGTAGTTAGCTTTTCATCACTATGGCCAAATACCTGACTTATACAGTTTAAAGGAGAAGGGTTTTATTTAGCTCATAGTTTCAGAGGTTTTAGTCCATGGCTGGCTGGCTTCAAGGCAGCAACACCATGGCAGAAGAGTATGGCAGAGAAAGGCTGTTTATCTCCTGGCAGCTGGGAAGCAGAGTGAGAGGGAAAGGGTGAGAGAAGAAGGGGCTGGAAACAACATATAACTTCCAAAAAGATGCCCCCAGTGACTTCGCCATACACCTAGGCCTCACTTCCTAATGAGCTCATTCAGCTATGAACTCATCAACTGAGTTAATCCATCGACCTATTAGTCCATTGATGAAGTCAGTGCCCTCCTGACTCAGTTACATCTTTGGACCCTGCTTCTAAACTCTGCTGCTTTGGGGATTCAGCTTGAGTCTTTGGGGAACACTTCATATTTAAATCATAACACGTCATGAATTTACTGAGAGAAAGAGAGATTTGATGGCCATGGAAAGGTACTTCTCAGTTCTCTGGTGGCCAGCTGGGAATTGGCAGATGACAAACAATCCCATGCTGATCTGAAATCCATCACTGTATGTCAGTGACTAAACTTGGCAGATACATAGGCAGATCCATTACAAGATGATGGACCCATCTACTGGCCAACCTGGACAGAAGAGTTCTATTGCTGTGCTTGTCAGAGTTTCTCAGAATTGCACTATGGTTTTCCTGCCCAACCTTCCTTTCATCTTTCAGTCTCTTCCAGACACTTCTAATTTTCCCTCACTGGCATTTTCCTCAATAATCTCTTGTATGTCAAGTGCCATTTTGGTATCTATTACTCTGAGGATATAGATTTGCACAATGCTCTAAACAGAGTTATCTGAATACAAAGGCCCTGAGGAAGGGATGCATAGGGGTGTAACGTGGTGGTAGAGTGGTTGTCCAACATGCACATGTATGAGGCCCAGAGATCCTGCCCCACCCCTGGGGAGAGAGGGTGAGAGAGAAGAGAAGGAAGAGAGCTTGGCATTTCCAAAGTCTATCAAGGAGGTCAGTGTGGATTCAGTGGAATGATCAGGAGGAACAATAGTGGGATATGAGATCAGAAGTCTTCACAGAGTCCTTGCAAAAGAAAAATAGTTGACTTAGTTATTATGAAACCCTTTTTTCAGGAAAAGGATCAATAATATTAAAACATGACATGTGTATCATTATAGAATTAGAGGAAGGGCTTTATAAAGGCAGCACCCGACAACCTTCTCATTAGCACTCAACATCTGTGTAGGTAGTAAACGTAAGTGGCCCAGTTCTGGGCCATTAAAATTTTGATGTAAGTCATTAAGACAGCTTACGAGCTTTAGTTCAAAGGGCCGTTGCCATTGTTTCTGAGAGAGTGACCATAAAGTGCATTTAATGCAAATCTAATAGATTTGTAATGAATGAACCTGCTTAATAAGCTGGTGAGAACATTTGGACATTTACTTGTGAGTGACCACAAATGTCTTTTTCTAAAACTATTTTACAGTACTAATTATTTAACTTGAACAGCACTTAATGCTCTGCAAAGCACAAGGCGAGCACAAAGGGTGTTTTGTTACTGATGATGGGGGATGAAGATAAAGGTTTTTTTGGTGGGTGGCAGTCAGTGAACAGACAGATATGCCTGAAGGATCCAGGTAAAAAGTGCAGCGACGCGTTTTTGGAGGTTTGTAGCCTGAGACCCTTGTTCACTCCAAACCATAGGCTTGATGCTGTATGAACATGACAGGGCTTTTCACAGGGAAATAAAAACTACTTTTCCTCTTCTTTTACCTCCATAAACTATGACAGGTCCCCTGCTCAGTGCCCGATAAGCAACAGATTGGAAAACCCTCTTAAACTTCCAAACAGAACCATGTTCAGTCAAACGACACAAGCTTCAGAAATTAGTCTTGAATATTATCACTGTCTATCAACTGAAGTTAGATGAAGAGCTCTGCATTCATCCAGAGTTCTTTTTCATCCTAATTAGATGCTCTTCAAAGGTGTAATTACCACTTAAAAATTACTTTGGAGTGCAAGATAGACAATAGATTTTTAATGTCCTTTAATTTCTTTCGTGTTTCTCATATTTCATTGGCATTTTCTTATTTTACAGATGAGTCATAGGACGTTCAAGGACATTTTCTCTCCCACAAGTTAAAATTCTAAACAGAAACAGCTCACATGAAAAACTTGATTCAGTTACCAGAGAAAGACTATAATAATTAAAACATTTGATTGCATGGATTGTCACTTTGCTCAAAACCCCTGCTGTCACCTTGGACATAGGGCTACATCCAACCCAGAGGCGACCTGCACTGATGCACATAGCAGGAGCAGATAAGAGGCTTGCTAACATGCTCACTCTTGCAATTTGTGACACAGCTGAAATTCATTCAGATTATGTCTGTCTGTGAAGCCCAGCCTTTTTGCCCTACTTCATGTGGTGTTTCTTGGCGTGTTATACCATATCAAAAGGGAAAGAAGACATGAAAATTTCAAGTTGATGAATGTGAGCTTTTATTTTAGTAAAGTCCATAAATTGGGTGGTAAGAGTAAGAAAACCTGTCTTCCATAGCTGGAATGAGCTGCTTAGAAAGCAGCATTCTCCTTTTTCATGGTGTTTAGTTGGCTGATGTCTATGGGTATGGAGGAGATAAGAAGACTCTATTCCTCATTAAAGATTCTATTCAGATCTTCAACTGATTAGATAGACTCACCCCCACTAGGGAGGGTAATCTGCTCTATTCAATCTGCAAATTTAAATATCAATTTCATCCAGAAACACCTTCATAGACATACAGAATAATGTTTAACCAAATATCTGGGCACCTTGTTGTCCAGTCAAGTTGACACATAACACTAACCATCATACTATGTGATTTGGTTTGACCACGGTGTGTTGGTAAATGCAATGCAAACAGTTTTGGTAGACTCTTGGCCCATTGGGCTAGTTTGTGTTTTGAGCCTCTGCTGACTATGAGAAAATCCCTAAGCTGGCTGCTAGTGAATCAGATGAAATAGAGCTAGGTCATTCTAGTTGTCCCAGTAGGGACCATCCTGCGTCACTGGCAGCTAACCAACCCCTAGGCCAGCAAAAATGAGTCAAACTGCTTGGCTGGACACACAGATGCATCAGCAAGTTCATTATTACATGTCACTTTGTGATAATTACAGCATGATTTTGACAAATGGTAACTGACACATCAAAAAAGTCCATGTTTACATGCACACATGGTGTTTGTGAACCTATTTAATGACTGCCCACTCTGCTACAAAACAGCCCCATCCCTTGGAGACAAGGAAAAGCCAGAGAAGCCCTGGTAGCTACAGGATGTAGAGGGAGGAGAACACTCTTTGGAGGGAGAAATATAAAGTATGTAACACACTAGTGATTTAAAATGTAAGATTTTGTAAACACAATTCCTTAGTTAATAGAGCCTTCTGCCACCTTGGCTCAAACAGAGATTTTTATCTAGTTGGCTGGAGATGGTGCATAGTTTCACTATGGTAATGCCAATGTTTGAGATACTGAAATAGAAATCCAAATGATGGCCAATGCTTCTCATAGTACACTAAGCACAAAAGTGACAATGATATGAAAGTAGTGCGGAAAAACAAGCTACCCTGTGTCTTCTGTCTTGATGCAAACTGAGAATAAGGTCCTTTGGCTGAGGGTTAAACAGACTCTACTCAGATGGCTATCTGAGAGCCATTTTTGCCTAACTCTGGGTGAAGGTATATTTTTCCTATTCTCCTTTATTTCCTAAAAGCAGGAGGAAGCCAAATACTCTTCTGCGTAATAACACAACTCACTAATTCCATGGGGGAGCAAGCTGCCATGCAAATTAGGAGACAGGAAAAATATTCCCATCTTCATCAAGGGTTTATTTCATATGATTTCTTGGAATGGTTATTTAGAAGATATGCATATTTATTTGTCTATCAACTGTGACAGATACATACATAGGTGGGCACAGATGCAGCTGCAGCCCTGACTTGCAGGTTCCATGTCTTTCCTGGACAGTTTAATTAAACCAGAAGCAAGGCCCTTTCCCTGACTGGTTCTTTGAAGACTGATGTAGCCAACTCTTTTTGTCTTCGGAGACATCATTTGTCCCCTCCTCTGTCCATGCATCACTCTGTTCTGAGTTTCCCCAGTTTGAAGAAATATACATCAGCAGAGAGAGGGTAAAACCTGAAGTGAGGTAACCTGGTTTGGATAAGGAGTGGGTTTTAATTATAAGTAGGTGGACATTTGCACACACATTTTAGAACTAGTTTATTTAAAACACAGAGGAACAAGTTCAGAAACTTCACTGTTACCCTTATGAACTCTGAACTAGTCTGGGTGCCAGTAGGGGCCAAAAGGTTAAGAGTGATGAACTCATTTCCATCTCACTGCTTGTGCGAATAGGATTGTTCTTAGGCAGTTTGTGCATGGTCCCCAGAAAACTGAGATATGCTCCATGGATGGGTAGGGAGCATGGATGGGGGAGGAGGGGGGGTCTTACTTTCAAAATACAATTCAACCTCTGGCTGAAGTCATTCCAGTCAGGATAAGCTGGGGCTTGCTGTGGAATAAACTCTGGAATAAATAAAAGTGGAATAAATAAAACTCTGGAATAAATAAAACTGGAATATCCTGGTGCCTTAACCATAATATTTATTTCTTGCTATGCTACACATCCAAGCTTGTCAGCAGAGACCTTGCTCCTTAGAGTAACTCAGGAATGCAGGTTTACGACAGTGCTATATCGAAGGATGCCTTCCTGACTCCTGTGGTAGGGAAGGGAGTGCTCGTTTCTGTGCTGGTCCTTCACCAGGAAGAGATGCAAGCTGCTTACCCTCATGGTTGTTGCCTCAATTGTTGCAATGAACAGAGTGTCTTCAGCAGCGGAGGTGTCTGGACCAAATTGATAGATGTTGTAATTGATGATTTCCCACCCATTAATCATAGAGCCAAACTAACAGCTTATGTTGCTTATGTGATTCCCTGCTGCTGAGGTAGTACAAAGGTCAAATTACAAATTCTTCAACTACAAATCCCAATATTTGTGGTTTATTTCCTGCCCAAAAAAGGACTCCCCTGTCTAACTTACAATCAGTGCAGTCACAAAGACTCTTGCCCATGTCTTCCGCTCACTTCTTCTGCCCTCACTCAGTGCTGGTTCTTCCCAAGGTAGCCCTGTGTGGGGTGCCATGCTTGCTTTTCCTGGGAACTATAATTGATAAACTTTTGCTTCAGACATAGTTGTCTGTGTGTCTGTCACTTTCACATACCTGATTAAGGTCCAAAGGTACTTTCCCAGCTACACATCTAGAGACAAGGAGAATGCAATCTTACTGTAGAAGTGGAAGGAGAATGGAATATTTATGGACCACCTTAATGGCTGACACACTCCGTTACTGCTGTATTCCAGGCACACTGAATGATCTTGCTTGGATCAGTCAGTTTAGGGCTGTTAGTTCTCACACCTTCCATGGTAGAAGCTTATAATTCTTTTAGGAGCAGTGGCCTCTTTAACCACTTCGCAATCTTGCCTTTTTCTTACATATAGAAACATTGTGATACATGTTAATTTTCAGTATTTTGTGAAATGGGGAAGGCAGAGCATTATTTTTTATCTTTTGAAAAGGCAAAAACTGAAGTACAGAGACCTTGCTCTAATATCCCAGTGCTATGTCAGCCTAAAAACCCAGGTCTCATACTCGTACTTACATAAAACATGCTGGCATTTGATTCAATATGAGTCCAAATAGAAGTATTCAGACTCCTAGTGGTTAATGGTGGCCTGGACTGCAAGGTTTATTCTAAATTGATTGAGATAGCTTTGAGGGGATATATATATATATATATATAAAATTCAAAATATATTTAACTTAATGGCCAAAAAGAATGGCATTTTCCTAAGCTGTGAGTCTGACTGATAAATTTGCATAACTGATTTTGAGCCTTGGGGGAACAAGAGAAACGACTCACAGGCTCTTCAAGGACCCCTATCTCTTCAGAGCCTTCAGGACACAGCATTCCACCAGTGGCACATTGCCAATAATTGAACAGGCTGAACAATGAGGAAACCAGCTGTCTGTCCACAGAAGTGAGTGCTCTCAAATGTTTGGCAATGCTCCCTGTCTGTGCAACCCCCTCTTTCAGCCTGGCTGGGTTTCCATATTCAAAATGCGCATCCTTCTTGACATTGACGACATCGCTAAGTGCAGGCTGGACTGTGCAAAGCTCTCTCTTCCCAACTCCTGCAGCTTGGCTTAGGCTGCTGAAGAGTCTCCCACAGTCTTGGCATCTGGTTTCTTTCTGGGAGGCATCTGTCCCGCTGAAAGAACAGAGACTGGGGAAAGAATAGATAGAATAGGATCCACAGGGCTCTAATTCTCACAGGGAAGGCAACATGACCTTGGCCCACTGGATCTGTTCACAAGAGACTTAAGTAGAGACCCCACTGTTTTTTACAAGAGGTTTGGACAAGCTATGATAATATGGTTGGGAGAAAATCTTTTGAAAGCAGTTCAAATCCATATCATAAACAAAAGGAGGCTTGTGTGCTTTGTATGCCCCCCACGAAATGACTCAGTAAATAACTACATGCTGTTCTGCTCTGAGAAATGGAATGACTGGAATGGTTAATACCATTTCTGAGATTTCCTGTGAGAGTTGATGTACACTTTCTACTAAATTCAGAGGACCACTTTCCTCTAACTGTTATTAATATTTCTTCATATTGTTAACATCTTTTAGAAAAGCATTGGCAGATTGCTTTCCCTAGAGAAAATAGAAGAGAGTAAAATTTTGTGTTTAAATTTTTAAAAAGATGAGGAAAATGTTAAAAAACAACTAAATTCAATACTGTTTTTCTAATTCATATATGTTAATATCTAAATAATGTATGCTATCCTATGTTTATAGAACTTGATCAAAAATAAAAAAAATTCTTAACATTCTCAGAAATACTTGGTTTATAGTGCAGAGTTTCCAAATTACTGAAGAAATAAAAAATAAAGTTACTGTGTTCCAGTAATGTTAAAATACTCAGTGGATGGACAAACAGAACATGACTGGTGAGGAACATACACAGATTCTTTGTGGCATAAGCTTCTGCTGTTTATTGCATCCTTTAGATGGGATCCTGACCTAAAGTCTTCACTGACCTGTTACAGGCTTTCTCCTGCAAGTGAGGGGGCATCCTTACTCTCCTTCTTACAGAAATGAGACAGGATCTGAAAGGCTGTGGGAGACTCTCTAAGTTTTAAACAGTTCAAAAGCATCCTTATTGGATCTTCTTTTCAATACAGATTTTAAAAGGCAGTTCTTTAAAAACATTCAATTTTATGATTTAAAAAGGTAATATAGAGAATTAAGGCAGAAAGAAAATTTTAAATTGTTGTCCCTGTTGCGTCAGATATTTCAAGGTAATTAGGTAAATTATCTCTTGATCTGCCTTGCTACAGATATTTTCATAATGGAAAGTAACCTGGCTTTTAGAAAGATCCAATTTGACACCGAGGTCTGAATGGAGTCTCTAACTACAGTGATCAGATCAAAATAAACTCCAGAAATGGACTCCATATAAAAGACTTTGAGATCTTTTAACATATGATCTGAGAACCATTTCTTTCACAAGACTTATTTTTTTGTTTATTCTCTGTTTCATTCATTCATTGTAGGTTTTTACAATCTTGATCTTTATAGAAGCAATTATAAAAATCACTCAGTACTACCTTTGCTTCCAAACCTATAAATGAAGGAATCCCCCAAAATAACTAAAGCCAGAGTGCATTGCATGAAGATCATCTAAATGATAAATCACCATGGAACCATTTGTAGGGATTTGGAGAGCCATTCTGCTTGTGATGACTACTACTGGTAATAGCTGATATGTATATACAAAGAGAGAGAGAGACAGAGAGAGAGAGATTGATTAAGGAAGAGAGAGACTACACAAGAAGTGGAAACAAGGCTTTGTAAATAAGGAGGGGAAGAGGGGTTGAAGAGAGGGGAGGGGAATAGGAAAAAAGGGGGAAATAAGATATATCATATACAGGTACAAATTCCCTATGATGAATGTGATCATTATGTATATCATTATGTACCAATAAACTTAATTTTTAAAAAGTGGAAAAGCCAAACTACACAAAGCAACTCCTAAAACAAGAATGTTGCCAAGCTTTGCAATATTTGCTTTGGTATTTTCAGTAAGCTATAAAAAGAGAAGAAATGAGCACGGGAGGGAGCCCCCAAAACACAGAGAGGGGGCTGTTCTATTCCAGTAACATTTCCCAGATCACATCACATCACCAGGAATGTTGCTTGCAGATTTGTGCCTTAGGTGATTCTTGGAAGAGCTTAGCCCCATTAAAGTAAGTAGGGCACCAACTCCAGAAAGGGAAGAGGAATATTTATATTCACATCCACACACATAAAAACTTGACTGCTTTTATCCATTTGTTTATTATTTAATAGGCCCTTGTAACTAACCCTTAATAACATCCTGTAAAATTTGTTGAACATTTGCTGTATACCAGGTGTTGAATGCAAACACCTGAGTTTGTCACAGTTCCCCAGAAACTCTGGTAAGATTTTCTTCCAACCTGCTTTTTCCCGTTGAAGTGCAGACTTTTCTGTTGATTCACTGTGTGGATAATGATGTGAGGAAGCTTGGACAGAGGAATTATGAAGGTCTGCTTTACAGCAGAGGCAGGACTTGAGGAACAGTTTTTCTCATGAGCTAGTCCATTGAAAAGCAATTAGAATGGTATATTTTTCTGCTAATCCTTTTTGTAGGGGTAATCTGACATCCGTAGGTGAAGATAAAGGGACGATTGTTGGAGGCCTAACACAGTATGACCTCTCTGACCACCATCTCTGGAGTCGAATTCCTGTTCTCTGCTTAAGACTTGTACAGTGCCCCCCAGCATTCATTGATCTTCCAGGTCTATGATGAGGTTAAATCCTTTTCCATTTCAGGGCTATTTGTTCATGCTCCTCAGCTTCTTCTTTGCCCCTCTTGAAATTTCACTAAAGAACTCCTTACTCTTTAGGCCTCAGCTCTGACAGGACTTCTTTTTGGTCTCTCTTACCATTTTCTTCCAAGTACCCTTTTTACCTTTACCTAGGCCATTTGTCAATTTTTATTTATTTTTGGTCTATTTAACACATCATTTACTTTTTGCTTGGTTTTGCCTATTAACATATACATAATGAGAAAACACAGTGGGGCTATTTTGCTGACTCACTCCCAATACCTCTCTGAAAGGTAATTAAAATATGAATGATATATATTAAATACTATGGTTTTATAACAGATTTAATTGTGTCTTTACAATTATTATAATATGTATTGGTTAGCTTTTAGTTGCTATGATAAAATACCTGAGATAAACAATTTAAAAGATAGAAAGTCTTATTTTGGCTCATAGTTTTAGAGGTTTTATCCACAATTGGCTGGCTCTGTTGTTTTTGAGTCTGTGGTGAGGTAGAGCATCATGATGGAGGCCATGCGGTGGCACGAAGCTTCTTGCCTCATGGCAGCCAGGAATCAAAGGGAGAGAGAAAGGGGCAGTGGTCACATCTCCTTCAATTTCACGCCCTCAATGATCTAAATTCTTTCCACTGGGCCCCAACTTCCAAAGATTCTATCACCTCCCAATAGTGTCCCTGGCAGGGGACCAAGCCTACAGCTCATGGATCTTCAGGGAACAGTTAAATGCCAAATCATACTATTGCAGAATGATCATAAATGTGTGTGTGTGTGTGTGTGTGTGTGTGTGTGTGTGTGTGTGTGTTTAGAGTCTCTTATAGCATTATACATGAAATGAATACCTTGGTCTAGGTATTGTTCACTAGTGCAACTGTATGTGTGTCAGAAAGAAAGAGAGAGAGAAGGGAGAGAGATTTTTTTGAAAGGAATTGGCTCGCCTAGTTATGGAAATTGCAAGTCCAAAATCTGTGGGGTTGGTTGACAGGTTGGAGACCAGGGATGAAATGATGTTACATCTCACGTTCAAAGACCATCAAGCTGGAGAACCAGGATAGTGCCCATGTGATGTCACAGTTCAAATCTGAAGTCTGTTTGCTGGAAGAATTTTTTCTTGATTGAAGATGGTCAATCAAGTTATGGTCAATCAAGTGAAGATGGTACTCTCTGTTACACCGAAGCCTGGCATGACTGCATGAGTTCCACCTACACTATGCAGGGTAATACATTTTTATTCAAAATCTACTGATTCAAGTGCTCATCTCACCCCAAAGCACCCTCATAGAAACAGTACATTTACAGTGGTAGAACAAATCTCTGGAGACTGACATCTGATCCCATAAAATGAATAAGCACAATCAATCTGAAATTATAATGTTGGCAGAATTGTCCTGGAGTCAGGATACATGATTGTGCAGCTGGGATTAGGTGTTTGTCCCATTTCTTTGAATTCTGTGCCTTTGAACAATCCTTAAATCTCCGAGAATCAGATTTATGATGTATAAAATAGACAGGTTAGTCTAAATCCTGAGTAGGTAAGGAATAGCCCACTGACAAAATCAGCTGCCATCTTTTTATGAATGGCAACACAAACTAAGAAAGGTATTTACAGAATTGTGACAGGTTCAAGAACTAACTTTGAACCTCAAATAAGTGAAATTTTATCTCCTTCTTAAACAATTGAATTTATTTCCATCATAGGCTTGTATTACAAAGACAAAACTATAGTTAGATTATGCTATATTTAGAATTTTATCCAGAAAAATTTTATGGAAATTTATTTTTTCCTCTTCTTCAGTAGTATCTACATAATATCTTTATTTTTTGACTCTTGCTTATGGAGCCAAAACATTTACAATTTGGTCCTTTATAGAAAGAATTTCAACCCTTTGTCCAAATGTCCCAAATGTTTTTTTTTTTTTTTTTTGGTTTTTCTCCGGTACCGGGAACCGAACTCACGACCTTGCGTTTGCCAGGCAGGCGCTTTTGCCGCTGAGCTAAGTCCCCAGCCCCTGTCCCAAATGTTCTTGAGTTGTGCCATTCTGTGTATCTGTGTTCCCTTGGGAATGTGGTACACCATAGGAATCACTTGTTTGATGAGTTGCTGTAAACATTTATTGAAAGAGCAGTGTCAGGGTAAATGAAGCTTGAGGGGTTCTAGTAAGTGAAGTGACAGGTGAAGCTGCAGACAAACATCCCTCTTATGTCTGCCCTGATCCTGCACTTTTGGGCCCTCTGAAAAATGAAGACCAGCAAGTTCCCAATGATCCTCTCAGCCATAGCCCAAAGCACTCATCACTTTGTTTCCACCCTGCTTGGTTTTGTTTCAGTTTCTGTCGGGTGCTCAGTCTTGGATTCATGTGCCAAGGGCAGCAACATCCCTGTCTTTGGACTTGATGTTGCTCTCTGATTTATCTCTTTGGCTGCAACTCTGCCTTACCTAACTGGACGTGACTTGGATTCAGCCATTCTGGCTTTGTCTACTGCAGACCACCATGAAGAGAGCACCTCACCCTCATTCTAGCTCCTGGCTGGGCCTGCTCAGTATGTCCTATGATTTAGCCCAGCTAAGTCGTGTTTCAGTCCAAACCCTTCTTTGGGCACATGCCATGCAATGCCTCTTCCTCAAGCCCCTCACAGAGGCTTCTGGAACCAAGGCTGAGTGGACCTCTCATTGGAATATGTGTGTTTTAGAGCAAGCCATTCCTTTCCGGCTTTGTTTATGAGATGGAGCAGGGGAGTGCCCAAGTTGTAGGAGGCACCGTTGTCAGTGAGTGCTCTGATCAGGTGTGCTCAGTTTCCTTCCATTCTTACATCACCAGTTCCAACAGTCATTTTGCCGTTGGATGCTAAGCATTCATACAGAAAATTCTTGGTGTCAGTGAAAAGAGTTTTCACAAATGTCTTAGATGAATTAACTATAGTGTGAGAGATCAGTTTGCATCGCAATTTACTTTTCCACTGGAGGCTTACTTGATCCTATTACAGTACTGAATTAGAAAATAAGCCTGAGGCACAAATAGCTGTGAAAAAGTTTTGTTTCGTTGAGTGGCTTGGAATTTCGGTGCTTAATAAGAGTTTGCAACCCCTGTGAAATTTCTTTTCTATTTCATTTACCTTGTTTTATTTTTCCTTTCTCTTTCCTTTGGTCTTATTTTCAAACTTGTACTTTGGATCAGATCACGGAGATCTGTTGTCAACTTCAATTTCCAGAAAGCAATGACTCTCTGTTCTGCCCAGGGGTACTTCTCTGTTCTGGAAACTTCACCACACATTGTGAAGCTTCCCTCCTCCCTCCAACCCACCCTGGAGCATGTCAGAGATAAAGGCAAGTGCCAGAGAGAGCAGAAAAACAGCAGGCCTGGGCCTGTCTAACTGAAAAGCATCCAGGGAAAGTGGATGGAATTGAGCAGAGATGGAAGGAATCTAAGTCTCTTGGGCCCTAGAAAGTCCCAAGGACTGGCCGGAGTGGTGCTCAGCTGAGCAGTTTATGGAAACAGTTTTGGTGGAGGAGAAGCTTGCAGACTATCTTTGTTTTCTGCTTCTCAAGTAGACTTGAACCTCTGCTGGAACTGCTGTTGTTTTCCCTTTTGAACAATGTTTTCTTCAAATACTGACATTAGTTTGGATTTTAATTCTTATGTAAATTTAGAAAAGGAGGGGATAAATGAATCCATGTACTTACAGCATTCCTTGTAATTAATTCAAATCTATATTAGAGTAATCCAAAACTCTGAAAAGGACCATACTGTTTACTTGTAGTTTGAATTCTATGGAAATTGATCCTAAATTGGTCTTAAGGGACAGTCACGTCCTAAACTTTGCATATCTTTTACCTTACTCTCTTTTTGTTATTAAACTTTATAAATTTTTGGGCCTTGGTTTGTTCTCTCTTGCTCTCTGCGCAGCACTGCTTTCTTGCTCTGGTTCAGACTGACTTGCCCACAAATGGACTCCGTGTCTTCCCCTCTACTGGGCCTCAGCAAACTTCCTCATTTCTGGTAGTGATGCTACTGTTCTCTCAATGGCCTTGAATGAAAAGCTTGTGGTGTTTGAGGTTTACACCTACTACATTTTTGTGTTTCCAAATCTTCTTAATTTACCCCTTGCCACTTGGTCTTGTGTTCATTTCTAAGCACCATTTTTGATACCTTATTTTAGGATAATTGCTACCCTGTCATAATCACACGTGTTCTGGTATTGCTTTGTTCTTTCACATATTTTACAAAATTGTCATCATGGATTTCTTATACATTAACCACTACTTCCCTGATATTATAGATGAATCACCCAAGATGCAAGGGCTTGATGGATTTGTCCAAATACACAAATAGTTTACTATTCAAGCCATAGTCAACTATTTAAACTATTCAGACCATGTCTGTTACTTCTTGCAAAAGTGGCCTGCCTAGTTTCCTGCTGCTAAGGTTTCCTTCTTGTTGATGGACAACAGGCACCCATCATATACTTTATTTTTCATTGCTATGAAGAATGGTGTTTTATTACCTAAAGAGAACACTTATTGCTTTAGTTGGACCTAGTAAATAAACTTCTCTGGTCAGTTCTTTCCTCACTGAGAAAGCTCCAGACAGATCTATCTAATCCATCAACCTAAAGTACCCTCTGCAAACATGTCTCTAAGCTTTTGATCATGTCATTCCTTCTGCCTGAAATACCTTTCTTCCTCTTGCTCAAGTTCCATATTTCTTACATAGCACACTCTGTGTTCATACAGATCATGTGTTTCTTTCTGACAAGTGTGGCGTGTCAATCTTCTTTTTGGAAACAAGCAAAAACTACATTTCCCAGACTCCCTTGTGGTTATACAGGTGAGCTTATGACTGTGCTTTGGCCAATCATATGTGGGTGGAATTATGTCCCTTCCTGTATTGACCATAAAACCTCTCTCTACTCCTTCTTTAAGGACCTAGGTACCTGTGTGTTCCAAAGGGCACAGTTATAATATGGAAGTATTTTCACTCTCTCACTTATACTTGGGGAAGAGCTACCAAGGAGAAACACTAAGCAGACAAAGACTTGGCATGCACAAGACATGAAGTTTCATTGTGTTAAGTCCCAAAATTTTGGAATTGTTATAGTAGCCAGTGAGCGTTATTCTAACTAATTAACATATCTTGTGTGATTTTGAGACATAGACCTATGTGTATGTACATTCCACCACCTAGACTTTCATGTTAAGGGTTGGTATACTGCTCTTTTTTGCCATTTTTCTTATCTCCTTCCCTCCTTTCCTTTCTTCCCCTCTTTTCTTCATTCTCTTTTTAAACCCCCTTTCCCATTTTCACCCTTGCTTCAGTGAGGCTTCTATTTAATTTTAATTGACAAACCACCAGAGGACAGACTCTTGTGATTGCAGGAATTTAATAAAACTTGATCCAGGCTCACAAAAAACTTACTGTTTTGTAAGAATTTTATAGTCTAATAGTTGCTAAAAATTTAAACTTTTTTTCTCTATAAAGCTTAACTCAATTTTCTGGGCAAAACAGATGCTTTGTGACTAGTCACTGAATCCATACTTGGATATGCTAGATTTGCAAGACTTCACTGGTCTTGAATGACGTTGTAGGAATGGTGAATTGGGGCCAAAATTTATTTTATTCTCAAATCACCCAGATGGTCTTAGTTGTTTAATATGGTTAAGTTTCTATACCCTACAGGCTGCAGTACAGAGGAATTACAGATAATCCTGATTTAGAGAGTGAATTTGGATGAATACTGCACGTTATTTGCATAGCAAAAGCTCTTCTCAGGCTTCTGACTTTCTGCTCTGTGTACTCCCAGTTCTCTGGCAATCAGATGTTACAGATCACCCTGTTTTTTTTTTTTTTTTTTTTTTTTGACTAATTTCCAGTTGTATTCTTCTAAAACACCTTAAGACTATCTATCAGGCCATTATTTTAGTTTGCATACTTTTGTTCTGGACTGATTTTTTTTTATTATTATGATGTCAGCCTCCATTTTTATGTTGATGATACAGTAATATCTGTCTTTGATTTTTTGACATCTTTTCTCTTTCTTTGTCTGGCATGCATTAAATCATTAATGTTTCAGAAATCACATCCAGCTGAAACTTTGTAAAACAGAAACTCTGGTGATGAGTTCCTTAAAACTGTAGAGACAATCCAGCCCCTCAACTCCATACTGAAGGCCAATTTCACTTCAAAGAGGTATCAAGGGGGTTATCTTTGATTGATAATTGTTTTTGCTCATCTCATATGCACAAAAACCTGTCTTTTATCAGGGAAACCCTGCTAGAATGTAGGTATTTTTCTCCATTACTGATGCAGGGAGATTTTTAGTCGTGATTTATCTTTCAGATTAAATTACTAGTTATCATAGCCCTTCCTGAAGGCTGGCTATCTCAACAGCAAAAATAGTACTGACTTTGCTACTTGGCTTTTGAAACTCACAGATACATCACTGTACCACTTGTTAATTAACAGCTTCTTTGTTGGCCTTATTTTTACTCTGTTGGGATTTCTTGCAATTTTCTTTAAAATCAAGCTCCCATCTTACCAAGTATCTTGACTGACTGCTGAAGTTTATCTCTCACTGAGAGACACTGTTGAAAATTCTATAAGAATATAAGAATGATTTTTATTTCATGATTTTGGAAAGAGCATATCCAAAATAGAAAAGAAAGAAGAAAAAGCAAATCGTTATGAGGCTCATACACATCAGGTGACAGTCACAATATTCTACTTTGATTACCTCATTTAATTCTTATTATAACTGTGTGAGATAAAATCAGATAAGAAAACTGATTAAGAACTAAGAGATTGGATAACTTGCTCAAGGCCACATTCCTAAAAAACAGCAGAGGTGGATTCAAACATAAGCATGTCTGATTCTGTAGCACTGGCACTGTCTTATATAGCACAATCTCTCTCTTTTACTTATGGATGAAAAACAAACTCATTGCAGTTTCTTTCAGATTTGCCCATACTATCTGACTAGCAACTGACTTAATGCATAGTAGTCAGCAAATCTTTTGCTTTTTCTTATGATCCAATTATCTTTATCTAGTAAAAAGAAATTTTTCTTGGTCCATATACCTATGTAGAGAGCTCTAGTATGTTACTTTCAATACTTTTTCCCCCCAATATTTTTAGTCTTTATCTAGATTCACTTTGCCTAGAAATCCCCTTTCCTAATTAGCTTACACTGATAGAAACTGTGTTCATTGCTGTCTAAGCATGGACCTTAGAGATTTCTGATAAGGGAGTTTGTGATGTAGTCATTTCTCAGAATCAAAGACAGCGTTGTGGTGCTCGCTTCGGTAGCACATGCACTAAAATTGAGACAGTGTTGTGTTAGAAATGCAGAGCGTCATACTAGTAGGGTTTTTACAGTTTGATTCTTGGAATGCTGTGCTCCCTCAGAGAGAAGTTAACCGTTGGTGGAGACATAGCCTGCTTACGCTATAGCTTATTTATTACATTTTTCAGAACCAAGAGTAGATTTTAGAGTTTTCAACAACTGCATTGCCATGCCACTTTTTTGATGCTCAGAGTCATTCTCAAGGTTGTGATATCATTTGTGCTCTATTATCTACTCATTTCCCCCTGTGATTTCCCTTGAAAAAAACTTTCTGTGGCTTTGTTGGAGATTGGCAGCCACAGCACATACCTTTTCCATACAGTAATTTACCACAACACTGCTGGCCCTTCAGAGAACCTGGAGAGAATTCTATCTCTTTTCCTCTTTTTTCATTCTAATAGCTTGAGAAAAAAGAATATGTAATAAGTAGAGTTTCCCATCTTGTTTTGGAACTGACTGCAAAGAGAAGAGCCAAGTGGCAGAATGGAGCTTTAGTGCTCTTTTCCTTGCTGTTTAAAATTTATTTTTATTAGTACATGCTTGCGATACACACTGGGCTGTTGGGGTCTTTGAATTTTGGGGGCCTGATTTTTTAAATTCTTTATATGTTCTAGATAAAAGTCCTTTGTCTGAGGGGCAATTGGCTAAAATTTTTTCTCAATTTTTGCGTTTTCTTTTTACTCTGTTTGTGATTTCTTTGATGTGCAAAAATGTTTCAATAAGATAAGATCCCAGTTGTTGATTCTTTGAAGTATTTCCCCTGCAGTTTGGGTTTTATTCATGAACTCTCTGCTTACCCCTATGTCTTCAAGATTTCTACCTACTTTCTCTTCCAATAGATTCAGTGTTTCTGTTTTAATATTTAGATCTTTGACCCATTTTGACTTTAGTTTAGTGTGTTGTGAAAGACATGGGTCTAGTTTAGTCTTCAGCATGCGGA
>NW_004955552.1:1259326-1260422 GCF_000276665.1 Chinchilla lanigera | reverse complement strand
TTATTTCACTTATGAGTATGGTCTCTAGTTCCATCCATTTACCTACAAAAGCCTCGAGTCTATCTTTTTAAATAACTGGTTAATACTCCATTGTATAAAAATACCACAACTTTTTTATCCATTCCTCAGTGGATGGGCATCTGGATTGTTTCCAAGATTTAGTTATAACAAATTGTGTTGCTATAAACATGGGTACACATATATCGCTATGGTATGATGTCCTTAATTCTTCTGGGAAAATATCCAGAAGGGGAATAGTTGGGTTAAAGGGGACTTCTAATCCTAGTTTTGTGAGGAAACTCTAAATTGATTTCCACAGTGGTTTGACCAGTCTACACTCCCACCAGCAGTGGAGTAGTGTTCCTCTCACCCCACAGCCTCTCCAGCATTTGTTATTGGTTGATTTATTGATGATAGCCCTTCTTTCTGGGGTGAGATGGAATCTCAGTGTTATTTTAATTTGCATTTCACAAATGACTAATGATGTTGAACATTTTTTACATATTTATTTGCCATTAGTATCTCTTCATTAGAGAAGTGTGTATTCATCTCAGATTCCCATTTTTGGATTGGGTCTTTGAATTTGGGGGCCCTG
Organism: Chinchilla lanigera; assembly: GCF_000276665.1. Classification (NCBI taxonomy): domain Eukaryota; kingdom Metazoa; phylum Chordata; class Mammalia; order Rodentia; family Chinchillidae; genus Chinchilla; species Chinchilla lanigera. The sequence continues at coordinate 1,259,827 of NW_004955552.1, read as the reverse complement.
AGTTTTAAAAAATTCTTTATATGTCCTAGATAGAAGTCTTTTGTCTGAGAGACAGTTGGCTAAAATTTTTTCCCAATTCGTGGGTTTTCTTTTTACTTTATTGGTGATTTCTATGGATGTGCAAAAACTTTTCAGTAGGATGATTTCCCAATTGTTTATTCTTTGAAGTATTTCCCATGCTGTTTGGTTTTTATTCATGAACTCTCTACCTGCCCATGTCTTCAAGATTTTTAGCTACTTTCTCTTCCAATAAATTTAGTGTTTCTGTGTTAATATTCACATCTTTGATCCATTTTGACTTTAATTTAGTGCATGGTGAACACATGGGTCTAGTTTTAGTCTTTGGCATGTGGAAAGCCAGTTTTTTCAGCACCATTTATTAAAGAGGCTATCTTCCTTCCATTGAACATGTTTGGCTCCTTTGTTGAAGATAAGGTAACCGAGTGTGTTTGTAGTTGTATCTGTGTCTTCTAATCTGTTCCATTGATCTTCAGGTCTGTT
>NW_004955552.1:1250863-1259226 GCF_000276665.1 Chinchilla lanigera | reverse complement strand
ATTTATTAAAGAGGTTATTTTTCTTCCAGTGAATGTGTTTGACACCTTTGTCAAAATAAGGTGGCTGAGTGTGTTTGTCATTGTGTCTGCATCTTCTAATCTGTTCCATTGATCTTCAATTTTTTTTTTTGCCAGTACCATGCTGATTTTATCACAGTATCTTTGTAGTAAAATTTCAAGTCAGGAATTATGATGCCTCCTGCCTTTCCTTTTTTCCCCTAGATTGCTTTTGCTATCTAGGCCACTTCTGGTTCCAGCTGAACTTTGGGAATGTTTTTTCTAAATCTATGAGGTGTACTAATAGTATTTTAATTGGGATTGCTTTGAATCTGTACAACAATTTTGGGAGTATGGTCACTTTCACAATATTCATTCTTCCTATCCATGAGCAAAAAATATCTTTCCATTTTCTGAAATCCTTTTCAATCTCTTTTTTCAGAGTACTATATTTTCACTGTGTAGATATTTTACTTCTTTTGTTAGATTCATTCCTAAGTATTTCATCTTTTAAATGCCATTGTGAAAGGTGTGGTTTCCCTAATTTCTCTCTCAGTCTGTTTGTTGTTTGTGTATAGGAATGCTACTGATTTTTGAGTATTAACCTTGTACCCAGCTACACTAATGAATTTGATTATTAAATCCATAAGCCTTTTGGTGGAGTTTTTGGGGTCTTCTATGTACAGTATCATGTCATCTGTGAATAAGGATAGTTTCACTTCTTCTTTTCCTATCCTTATTCTTCTTATTTCTGTCTCTTGTCTAATTGCTCTCGCTGATATTTCCAGAACTCTATTAAGAGTGGTGGAAGCGTACATCTTTGTCTTTTTCCTGATTTTAAAGTGAAAGCTTTCAATTTTGATCATTTAGTATGATGTTAGCTGTTAGTTTCTCATAGGTGGTCTTGATCAGATTGAAATAATGACCACCTGTTCCTATTTTCTACAGGTTTTTTTTTTTTATCATGAATGAGTGTTGGACTTTATTGAAGGCTTTTTCTGCATTGATGGAGATGATCATGTGATTTTTGTCCATGGCTCTATTGACATGGTGTATTACATTAATTGATTTGCATATGTTGAACCATCCCTGAATTCCTGGGATGAATCCACTTTGGTCGTGTTGTATAATCCTCGTCATAACCCGTCGCATCCTGTGTGCTAGTATTTTATGGAGAATTTTTGCATCTATATTCCCTGGGGGAGATTGGCCTGTAGTCCTCTTTTTTGTTGGATCTTTCTCTGATTTTGGCATCAGAATAATACTTGCCTCCAGGAATAAACTGGGGAGAATTCCTTCCCTTTCAGTTACTCTGAAGAGTTGGAGAAGAATTGGTATTAAATCTTCTCTAAATATCTTGTACAATTCAGCTGTGAATCCATCAGGACCTGGGTTTTTCTTCATTGGCATGTTTTTAATGACATTTTCACTTTAGCTTGCTTGTATTTTGTTATTCAGGATTTTTATATCTTCTTAATTCAGCTTTGATAATTCATATGTATCTAGAAATCTAGATGTCCATTTCCTCTGTGTATTCCATCCTATGAGAGTAAAGATTTTCAAAGTGTGTATTGATGATCTTGTGAATTTCTATGGGATCTGTAGTGATTTTACCCCTTTCATTCCTTATTGCATGTATTTGTTTTTTCTTTCTTTTTTGATAAGGTTGGCTAGGGGTTTATCTATTTCATTCATGCTTTCAAAGAATCAACTCTTTGATTCATTAATTCTGTGTATTATGTTTTTAGTCTCCTTTGCATTAATTTCTTCCCTGTGCTTTATAATGTACCATCTTCTTTGGGCTTTGGGTTTGACTTGCTCTTGGCTGTCTAGAATCTTTAGGTGCAGCATAAGATTGTTTATTTTTGCTCATTCTGTTTTCTTAAGGTGGGAATTCACTGCTATAAATTTCCCTCTAAGGACTGCTTTCATTGGGTACCACAGGTTCCTATAAGTTGAATCTCCATTTTCATTTGATTGTAAATAGTGTTTAATATCTACTTTGATTTCACTGTGACCCATTGGTTATTCAGGAGGATGTCATTTAATTTCCATGTGTTTATGGAGTTTTTGTGATTTCTTTTGTCATTAACTTCCAGTTGCATTTCAGTATGGTCAGATAGTATGCATGGGATAATTTCAATTCCTTTACATTTACTTAAACATGTTCTGTGTGCTAGCATATGGTCTACTGTAGAGAATGTCCCATATGCAGCTGAGAAGAATGTGTATTCTGATGCTGTTGGATGGAACGTTGTGTCAAGTTGCACTAAGTCCGTTTATTCACAAGGTTGGTTGATTTCTGTTAACCAAAGCAGCAATTTTTTTGCTGATTTTTTTGTCTAATTGATCTATCTCTTTGTGGCAATGGGGTGTTAAAATCCCCTGTTATGATGTTTTGTTGTTTATTTCATTTTGCATGTCTGTTAAAATTTGTCTTATGTACTTGGGTGCTCCAGTATTTGGTGCATAGATGTTTAGGATTGTTATCTCTTCCTCTTGAAGTTTTCCCCTCACAAGTAGGTAGTGACCTTCTTTATCTCTTTCGATTGTTCTTGGCTTGAAGTTCATGTCATCTGCAAACTCATTAGCTACACCTACTTTTTTCTTGGTTCCTGTTGTGTGGAGTATTGTTTTCTATTCTTCAATTTTCAGTGTATGAATTTCCTTTTGAGTGAATTGTGTTTCTTGTATACAGCATATAGTTGAATTTTGTTTCTTGATCCACTCTGCCAGTCTGCTTCCTTTGATTGGTACATTGAGTTCATTTTAATTGATGATTGTAACTGATATGTACTGGCTTATCTTTGTCATGGTATTTTCCTGCTGTTGGACCCTCCTTTTTCCCTCTGTTTAATTGCTTGCTCTGCTTGGTGGTTCCTTTCTGTTGTTGTTGAAATTGTGGTTGGTTTTATCTCTTTCTAGAATATCTTTTGGTATTCTTTGTAGGATTGGTGTGGCACTCATAAATTTCTTCAGTTGTTCTTTGTTGTTGAAGTATTTTATTTCTCTATTAAATTTGAAAATTAGTTTTGTAGGGTACATCAATCCAGGTTGAAATTGTTTTCTTTTACTACCTGAAATATTTCACTCTGAGCTCCTCTTGACATGATGGCTTGAGTTGAGAAGTCTGCCATGATTCCAATGAGCTTTCCTTTATAGGTGATCTGTTTCTTTTCTCTAACAGCTTTTAATATTGTGATCTTTTGTTCAGTTTCTGGGATCTTGATCACTATATGTCTGGGTGCAGATTTATTTTGGTTATGATTAACTGGAGTTCTATATGCTTCACTTATCTATATGTCTGATTCTTTTTCCGTGCCTGGGAAATTTTTTGCCCTTATTTCTGCAAATAGTCTTTTTATGTCATTTGTGTTGACACCTGCTGTTTTATTGATACCTGTTTATCTGACATTGTTTTTCTTTGGTTTGTGTTGTAGTATTTGAATTGTTATTTCCTGGTTCCTTGTTGTTTTTAAGAGATACTCCTTTCACCTTCATTAGTGGCAATGGTGTCTTCAAGGTCTGAAAGTCTATCTTCAGCTTCATTCAAGTGGTTTTGCCTGCTTTTAATGAAATTTTAAATTTCCTGAATCTCTTTGAATCTGTTTCATGCATTCTAGTTCTTTTCTATATTGTTCACTCATGGTTTCCATGAATTTTCTGTGCTCCTCTATTTTCTTACCAATGTCTTCTTTGGATGTGCCAAGCAATTCTTTTGTTATTGTTGTAATTTTCTTTCTTTTTTTTTTTAACCTGAGAGATTATTTCTGATCTGATATCTTCTATGGTGTGAAGGAGTTGTTTCTTTACTTCAATTGCTATCATTTCAGAAATTTCAGGTGTATGACTTCCAGGCTCTTCTGTGTTGATGTCTTCTGGATTTGTTCTAGGTGGTGTAGAGGTCTGAGATTGCATTGTTCTTGTTTGTTTTGTCATTTTTGAAGGTCCAGAGGTTTCCTGGAACTCAGCCTCACTCCCAGGATGGTGTAGGAGTAGTGGGGCAAAGATCCAATGTTCCCAGTGCTCAGTGTGGCTCCGGTGCTGGTGTGTGGAGGTGGGGTCCCAGTTGCTTGCAGAACTTTCTTGCCTTCAGTCGGTTCCAAAATTGGTGTGGGATTAGTGGTGGAGGCTTTCTGGGGTTCAGCCCAGCACAGTCAGGCACACTAGACATGCGAGAGTCTCCTGTTTTTCAAGGTTTTTTTTGTGGGTACTGGTAATTGAACTTAGGACCTTGTGCTTGCCAGGCAAGTGCTTGTGCTGCTGAGCTATATCACTGACCCAAGATTTGGTTTATTTTTAACTTTTGCTGTTAGAAAAAAATGTTTTGACACTTAAAAATGTGCTATAAGTTTCATTAGTGGATTGGGGGACTAATTTTTGTTTTTCTGAGTTTTTAGTCCAAAGTTCTTGTACATTTCAACTCTTGCCTTTTGTTTTAAAATAAATCTTATGTAGTAAAAATATTCATTCTACCAGAATCTCATCCTAACTTAATTTTCACTTGTTCTAAATGTTCTTCTCTTATTCACCCCTTCTCTTCTGGGGTAGAGAGGTTCCTGCACACCATTTCAGCCTCTCTGCTCTTGCCCAGTGGCTTGGACCCAGTTTCATCTTCTAGATCATGAAACCGTTAGAGTGGGTAGCCTGGATCACAGTATTCTAGACTACTAGAATGATCAGCTAAACAACTAGTAAGTGGGGAGTTATTTAATCTTCTTACACAGACACAAAGAGCTGCAATTTGCTTTCCTGTTCTCTCCTTTTGTTTCTTATGCTACTGTTATGAACTTATTTCCTGTCTTTAACCTCTTCTACTTGTTACACAGAAAATATTATGATGCAACATTTATGACCTGGTAAGGAGAAACAATGATCTGTTATAAATATACACATTCCTTATATGAGTGTACGCATACTAAATGTATATAATTTATATAGAAATGTAATTATATCTAGAATATATAATATAAATAATATATGTTATCTATAAGCACATATTTAACAAGCTCCTAAATTTAAATTATTATTAAGTATAATATGCCATATGTTATAAATATATAATTTTGTTATATATTATTTAAATAATAAGTATTACTTAATGAAATTATACATAATTTTTAATCTATTCACATATATGATTATATATATGTAAACATATCTAATAGAAATGCATATTTAATAATCTACTCATGACCCTTTCTACTGATGGGTATACAAATACAAACATACAATGTTGGGCCACGACATATGTGAAGTTTCAGAAGAGTGGTGCACATAAATGTTGAGGTTGTTGAGCCAGTACCTCGAGGATGGCAGAAGCTAAAGATAGGCTTCACCATGTACACAGAGTTTCATCCCTACTGTGAAGGAACCCCTTTCCACATGGTGAAGAGAGTTGGGAGCCCACTCTTAATAAGTTTAACCACCTTGTTTCCAAGCACTTTTCTCCCCCAGGAAAAGTCTCTTTGCAAAGGACCATGTGAGGCAAAGAACATGGAAAGTTTTGGAGAGAAGAAGCAGTAGTTTGATGATAGTTTAGGTGAAGATTGGCAACATTTCAGAGATAGTGCACTGTGTTTTGAAGTGTTCTTAATTTTTCTCCTGTTAGATACAAGGAGCCATTGGAAGTTTCTCTATGGGAGACTGACATACAAGAATTATTTTTGTGAAAGATTATTATGTTAGAAACAGCAGCAGGTAGTGGGCTGAACGAGCAGAAGCCCTGGCAGTGTCATTCTGGGTGAGGCGTGGTGTGGGGTGGGTGGCCTGGAAGACCTCCTAGAAAAACATGAGGCAGCCAACTGACTTGGGGTGGGGAAAGACAGGGACTGTACTGTTTCACATAATCACCTGGTCACAGGAATAGGGCAAGATGGAAATAGGCAAGATGGAATTTTTTTTTTTTTCCTCCAGTACTGGGAATCAAACTCACCACCTTGAGCTTGCCAGGCAGGCACTGTGCCGCTGAGCTAAATCCCCAGCCCCTGGAAATTTGATTTTGAGGAAAATAAATGATCTCATTTGTGTAGGCAAAGGGAAAAAAAATTAAGTGGAAACTGCATCTCCTTATTTTAACTTGCTAATAACTCTCATATAATCTGTCATGGACAAAGACATAAACCATGATGACACATCATTATTACTGAGACTCAGGTACCATGTTCTTCCTTTTTTTTTTTTACTTCTGAAATATGAGAGACTGTATTCAGATTTTCAAAGGAGCATGAATTCTCTCCCACGATTGTTTAGAATCTGTGGTAGTATTTTTCCACTTGCAGCAATGAATTTCCTTCCTGATGAGAATTTTGCCTCCCTCTCTTTTTCCTTCTTCCACCCTTCCCTCCCCTTTTCCTCTCATACATTGTACTCTGGATTCAAGCCAAGGTCTAAAGGATAATAATACTATTTAAAATATGACTACATGATTTAAGTCACTCAGTATAAAGGTTAGGATGACTTTAGTTACTGGCATAGATTTTCCTGTTTTCTGCATTGGCTATGTTGTTTGAAAATTTTGGTAGTTTCTAAATTACTGATATGACTATTTGTAATTTGGAAGACAAACCATATAGAATATATATTGCTTCTAAAGGGCCATTATGCTTTCTGCAGTTGCTATGTAATGTTAAAGAGAAACGCAAATTTATTAGAGACCAAACACCTTCTAATTTACTCAAGATTGAAGAATAAACTAACACAAGGGGTTATTTCTAACAGAGACCTAGAGGAAGATGCCCAGAGGGTAACAAAAGGCAAAGTCAAACTTAGCATCGTGGCCTTCAGTATTTTTTCTCTCCTTTATTACCTTAAAGCTTTGGTACAGTTTCCTGCTCAGCTCTGCACATAGGCATTTTAGTCACTTAAGAGGTGTCTGTATTGCACAGCTTATTAACACTAACATGTAGCCTGTTTCATACCCATTAAAGACTGAGGACACTAAGTATAAAAAAATTCTCAGGATTTGCAGAGACATCTGATTGCCAGCTTTTACAATATCTAGTTCCAGACACCCTGAAGTAATGTCTAGAGGTCTCCAGTCAGCATCCTAAACCTGCAATTATCTTGGCTTCCAGGAAAAGCAGAGCACTGCAGAACACCCTGCTATGAGGCGTCTTCCCAAGTGGGAGGAAGCAATCACTCCACAACGGGAACCTAGGCTATTACTCCAAGCCATAATAGTCATCTCTTGGGAACCATGTTTCCCCTCTGAAGCCACAAAAGCACAACTGAGCTAACAGTTAACCAGCTATACCCTACCCCCTCCAGCAAATCCATAAAGGCTGACCTTGCTTTTGTGCAAAAGGTGCCAGTCTGAACCTCCTCATCAGAGTTCCCCCTTTAGCTGCTCAAACAGAAGCCTCTTTCCCTATTTTCTCTTGCTTTCTAACTCTGTCTAATAAGTCTGCCTTTTAGGACACTGACATGTCCTAAAATATTTTTCTGTGAAGAAAGTAAATGAATCAGTATGGTATGGTGCCACCTACCTATAATCCTAGCAATCTGGTAAGCTGAGCGAGGCAGGAGGATTGCAAGTCCCTGGGAAATTTAGGAAATCTCTGTTTCAAAACAAAAAATAAAACAAGGCTAGGCCCTGGACTCAATTCTCAGTATACACAGAGAAGAGACAAAGAAAGAAGGAAAGAAAAGGAAGAAAGAAAGAAAGACAGACAGAAAGAAAGATAAAGAAAGATAATGAGTCTAATTTATTCTGAAAATCAAGTTGAGGTCCCCATCTCCACTTTGGGGAACTTCATATTTAGTAAAGTATCTACCTAACAAATATGTTTTAAATGGAAGAGTAAATGCATCAATTCATTAATCTAATCTTTAAAGTAGAGCTAATGATTTGTATACGAAGGGCTGATATAATTTAAGATTCAAGAGCCTTTAGTGCATAAAAAACAAATCTATATAACAATAAGCAAGGGAAAGTTTAAGACCTTTGCTTAGATAACTTAGGAAAAATATGCTTCTATCTAAGTCACTTCAATGTTCCACTTTGCTTAGATGAAAGGCACAATGCTCATAGGCACCGTATTGAAAAACAATTTCAGAAGGGTCATACAGGCAATTTTCTCCCCTGCATATGGAGAAACCAGAAACTTTACCCTGAGTTACTCTGCTAGATCTTTTCATTTTATTTTATTTCTTTAAATTTTACTTTATTTTATTTCATTTTTTTATTTTAAAGAGAATAGTAAATGTGAAACAAACAAACAAAAAAAATAGAACAGTAGCAGCACACCAGTACCACAAACATATACAAATCAAAGCAAGAACATTCAAAGTGATACAGGGTCTCAAGACAAAATAACAAATATCAACAGTGGCTGTTACATTACATATTGCTATCCTCAACTACA
>NW_004955552.1:1236065-1249038 GCF_000276665.1 Chinchilla lanigera | reverse complement strand
TCTTCAATCTCTTTTTTCAGAGCAGTATAATTTTCACTCTACAGATTTTTTTACTTCTTTTGTTAGATTGATTCCTAAGTATTTCATCCTTTTAGATGCCATTGTGAAAGGTATGGTTTCCCTAATTTCTCTTTCAGTCTGTTTGTTACTTGTGTATAGGAATGCTATTGACTTTTGAGTTTTAACTTTGTATCCCGCTATGCTACTGAATTTGGTTCTTAAATCCATGAACCTTTTGGTGAAATTTTTGGGGTTTTCTATGTAGAGTATCATGTCTTTATTTCATTTTTTGAGCTGCATTCTAAGTCTGAAACTACTCAGTAGTGGCTTAAACTTGTGATCCTTCTGCCCCGGTCTTCCAGAATAATGAGATTAAGATCATGGCATACTAGCATTTTTGTTTTACTTTACCTTTATAGTTTGAGGGCATATCTTAGGTCTATGGATGGAATTTTGGTTTGTAATGACCACTTTCATATTTAGGTTTTTATATTATAACCAGAAATTAATATTCATCAGAGTTATTGGGCAAGGAATTTTACTCTATGATAATATCATTCTATTTCATTCAATTTAGCATCACTTATAGAGTTCCTGTATTTTACCAGGTATGTTTATCTGAGAATTATGTCACTTCTGTATGTATACATAGTCATTTTGTGAGAAAATAAGACTATTTATTGTGGTATTTCATTTTTATTTTTTTCAGGCAGTCTACACTTTCAAATTTTGAAGTTTGTTAAGAATTGTTTCCAAAATTTTTATAATTTAAAAACTTTTCAGATGACTTATTTCCCTCTCTGATTGGGTTTTTAAATATCAAAAACTTTAATTTTTTCTTAAGGATTTATTTTAAGATCTATTTTTCAAGCCCACAATTAATTATCCCTGACAATGTACCCCCTTCCTTAATTTTAAGTGGAATTTCCTTTTGGTATTGCTTCATTTGTATTCACTCACGGTTTCAAAGTTAAATATTTTCATTTTCTTCCTTCCTTCTTTTTTTTGTGTCATTATTATGGTGCTTTGTTTAGCATTACTAAATCAAAGGTGGATATTCAATTAATCCAGTTCAACAGGAAAGAGGATGGTTTTGCAGCAACACATGAGGTCACAGTTGAAAGACCAGGGGAAACATTTGAAGCATTAAGAATTAGACAACTGTAAGATTTTACCACGTGTGATATTTCATTCGGTATTTACAAGATATACCCAATGGATCCTCATTTGCTTTGCCATATGGAAAGTTTGTAAATGTTACAGTTCAGAGCGAGAGCAAACTGTAAAAATGAAGGAATTTTAAGGTGGTTTAGGTGCTTAAAAGTGGCAGTCTTTGTGGCTTGGGGGAGAAAGAGCTATTGCTTTAGGGAAAGGTAAGCACAAATTATTTTCCTCTACTCTTTTGGGATTTGGTAAAAATATCAGAGAATAAACACCTGCATTTATTTTTCTGTCATTTTTCTAAAGGTGACTTTACTCTGTGCTAGTTAATTTACAGGATTAATCATGTTAAAATGTTGAAATGGAAGATTTTTGTTAATTTCTAATTTGTAATGAAGAGGAAACACAAGTACTTAAAAATGATTCCAGTATTCAAATTTACATTTCCACCCTATGGAGTAAAGCTGCCATCATCTTGAAACTTATTTTAAAATGAAAGCAATTGAAGGAAGGATTAAGTGTCTGAAACAAAAAATAAGGAGACTATATAAAAATTAAGGAAGCTAGCTGGGCATAGTGGCACATGCCTGTAATCCAAGCACTCTGGGAGGCTGAGGCAGGAAGATTGAAGTTTGAACCCAGCCTGGGCAACTTAGTGAAGGAGACATTAACTGAGAGGTAAAAAATAATGGGATGTAGTTTAGCTCAGATGTTCTGGGTTCAATCTCCAGTACTGGAAAAACCAAAACAAATATTTAAGTCAAACCCATCCAAAAAAAGATCCAATATCATGTTAAATGTATAGAAAATGTTTCATTTACAATTTAAAGTTGTTGAGTTCACATTAGAAAGAGAAACAGTAGTATGTCTCTCATAAAATGGATGAGTGCCCTTACACAATGTAGTATGTTTCACAGAAAAATGGTTGCCTTTATTCAGAAAAGGGACATTTTAAGGTTTCTGGGGTGTCTTTTAAGTGACTCGTGTAAAGTTTAGTAAAGTTTTCATGATTGCTGAAATAAAGTGAGAAATCTACCTAGTGCTGAGAAGAATTAATTTCAGTTTTTTGTATGAGTAGTGACTGCAGTTTCTTTAAATAGTTTTGCTTTGCCCAATTCCACTGGTTTCCAAATATTTCTAATTTCACCAAGAACATGACCTTGAGAAATCTTTCACCTCTAATCACCAGCGTATTCACATATTCCTGATGGCTGCGCCAAGCACTGTGTTTCCAAATGGGAACTCACACATAGAAGAATTGGCCTTCATGGGACATGGAGTCTAATGGGAGGGTGACTAGTGAAGGCTGTTGTAGTTGTTGAGGTTCAGGATTTGCTACACCCAAACATGGTGCGGTGGTATTTGAGAATACAGTGGAAGCAGAGAGGTCTTTCTTGGATGCTTTTCTGCCCCTCTTCCCTAAATCATGCAGTAACACCTAGGAAAGCATTCTCTGCCCTTCCCCTGAATTAGGTTCTATGACTCCCAGGTGAGAGCTGTCCACTGTATGGTTAGAGGAAAGGATTGTCTTATCTCTGAAGATGCCAGGACACACAGAATGACCTGAACATATAGGCCTAGTTAGAAAACTGTTCCCTCCAGTTTATTACTGTTAGATCAGAACTCCCTTTGTTTAATCATACTTTTCTACACTATCCATTTTTTAGATCAAGCAGTGTAAAGATATGCACACAGGTTTTCCTGTGTTTGCAAAACTCCCAAGTCATATAAAACATGTTAAATTTGTAAACTTTTCTTTTGTTAACCTCTCTTTTGGTATACTGGTTTCAATCATGAACTCGTGTTTGTTGAGAAGAGAATCTTTCTTCCCTTGTACCATCTACTGTAACAGAAGTGCTATGCTGGATCCAAGTACAGACCCAACTTGATCATCTTTCTTCTTATAGAGGCAAAGCTTTATCTGGAGAAAATTTGCTTAAATTTTCATTGTCAGCTAGAAGGGGAAAAGATATTTATGACATGAGCAAATCTAAGTCCAGCAAGAAAATACTATTGATATTTTTCCTTTATCTTTAGTTTTTTTTTTCATTGAAAAATGCTGTGTTGGATATTCTTAATCTATTCTGATCTATGTTTTGTCTGCCTATCTCAGACTTTAAGAACTGAATATAAGATTGAAAACCATGGGTCAGTAACTTATATTCTTATGGGGTCAATAAAACGTTTGTGAGGGCAATAGTTCTTTTTGATGGGCAAAAGTCTGTACCCTGTAAGTTTGAAGGATCTTAAAGCAAAACCTAGAATCTTTTCTGTCCTCATTAAGGTTCACAAAAAGTTCAGATTCTGCAGGTTAATTTGAAGTCACATATGCAGATAGACATCTATTGCTACTGTTTTGTCAGTAAATGAAAAATACTAATAACCAAAAATTTATTTTCTTTTAGAGTATAGGAGTAAGTGTTTTTCTGGTACTTTTTTTTGCTGTTATCTTTATGTGAGAAACACACACACATGCACATACACACACATTTTATTGAGAATGAGAAGATTCAATTTCTCATTCTTATTCTATTGCAATTTCTGTTTTTGATATATTAGTTGACATGAAGCTTTGAATGACACTTTAACGCAGTCTATGGAAGAATTTCAAATTTGGAACTGTCCTTGATGTTACACAAATTTTATTATTTTCCATAATAAAAAGGAAAAAAGCAAAATCAAAGTGCTAAGAGAGCTTCAACTTTAAGTCAGCTTCATAAAACAGTTTATTTTAAAATTATCCCTCAAAATATGGCTCCATTTTTTAGCATAATATCTCAGCATATCTATATTAATAGATACTGCATATGGTCTGCCTTCAACTTTGTACAAATTCATATACTACTATTTTCTCAGTGCATGTTAGGAGAACATTCACAAGGCTGACTGGAGCATGAAGACAGTCCTCAAGTGCCCATCTATAAGCTCAGCCCTGTGGGCAGTTTTCTTTGCTAATACTGGGGCAAACCTCTCAGAAGGGGCATAGCACATATGTGAAGTTTTATTACTAAGCTGTCAGCATTTGACCTTAGAGCAAGTCCAATTGACAAAGGAGCTGCAGGATATGAAACATTCTCATTATAATGCCATGGCAACATTACTGAAATTATTAACTATCTAAGTAGGATGATGGATGCTACAGGATGGTGATGTCCTTGGCAGAACATATTGCTTAATTATCTTCTTTTAGTAGCAGCATACAGTCACATTCCTATGATCAAGTACTATTTCAGATGAATATGAAATGAATTCATAAGCAGAGAATATTTAAAGATCTTATCCACTAAAAGAACAGATTAAATGTCAGATCTTCATTAGAGGTTCTTTAATCAAAGTTTTTTTTTGTAGTTTTATGACAAATCCTTCCATTTTGGCATTTGAACCAAAGACCTCTAGGTTGAAAAAGAACTGTTCTTTCCCTCGAACTAAAGAGAATTTAATGATTTAAAAAAAATTTATGGCTTGGCAGTTAGAACTCATGAGTAGACTCTGAAAACCCTTCAATTTTAGTGCTGGAGTTAATGTCATTTTATATCTTTTATAGGGTTATCAAGCTCCATGACTCAGTTTCCCCAAACATTAAAAAATAGAATACAGTAAAAGATAGGAATATTTTTGATGTTCTATACTGGTAACGTTTATCAGCTTCTATCAAGTTTATTAACTGTCTGTGGTAGGCTCACATAATTCTGAAAAAGTATGAACACTGTCTTTGAAGAACTTAATGTAATTGCCTGTTTCATTTAATTAACATTTGAGAACTGTTTTAGAAATGAAAGAGATAATGGAACATAATTCTATCCAGGCTTACAGCAAAACAGGCTTCTATAGGGTTTTGTTTTTTACCATTGTGCAGTAAGAAAAGCCCCAACAGCAGGGAACTTCACTCTAGGTAGTTTTGATGCAACCCTAAAGCACTGTATTCCAAAATAGCACAACCCTACCACAGAATGAGCTGATTCAGCAGAGGACTGAGTCTAGATCGCTTTTGATGGTAATAAACTTGGAAATAATTTATTGCTTATTTGCTTTTAGGATACTGGTTGTGGGAATGCATAAAGCAAGTTGTGAAATAAAAAAAGTTGGCTACCAGAGGCCAAACTGTTACGTTCAGATCTTGGAAATTAATTTTTTCAGAGTTAAAGTCAAGTATTCGTTTCATCTAAAAAGTTTTTGTGTGAGATGAACCTTGAAATCCTTATGTTGCAGTCACACGTTGGGGAAACAATCTCATAGAAAGCTCCCTTCAGTGTATTGATTTGTATCAGTTAGAATTCTCTGTTGACAGTGGACCTGCTGTGCAGCTGTTAGTGCTGCTCTTAGCGATGCCTTAAAATAAAAGCAATATTGTAATGGAATTATGGATTGTCAAGGCCAATAATTTATGCTCAATTGAATATGTTAATTAAATTTTAATTCTTCTGAAACCAGTAATCCATATCTCATAAATCTTTATTAATTAGGAATTTTTGATTAATGTAACATCTCAATCCTAGATTCTTGGTATATAGGTTTTGGTGCTTTTGATGATCATATAGAATAAAATAAGCTGTAAATACTTGAAAAAATTATAAAATATAGAAAAGTTGTAATCTTTTTGTATTTGCATTAAGGCATTAAACTTAATTTATTCTTTTATTGGTAGGATACGGTTCTCTTATAGATATGGCAGATATAGCACATAGAAAAGTCTTCTGTGCTTTCCTTGTGAAATAGTTGCAGAAATATGGGCTAGAAGCAATGCATTTCAGAGGTTTTGGTCCATTTGAACACCTGTATTTGATAAGTTGATGAGTCATTATTAACTTTAAGGAGGTGTCTGGTAGTATGACAAAATGTTGAGTGATTGCTCATGTTCCATCATACATAATATGGTTTACATATATTTTTATTTTTCTACAAGATATGTAGTCTAGAGGAATTGTTTTCAAATAAATACGTTGAATAAACAAATTAATTATTTGCATAAAATATAGAGTGCATGCTTATTAGATAATGAGAGTGATAGTCAAGATGATATTTTTAGATTACAAGAGAGCGTGAGACCAAGCAGGTAAAGTTTTATAAAAACAGAAGCAAAGTTTTGAATGTAGATAAAAATGCTAACATGAATATCAGGGAGTAGCCTGATAGTAGTTCTTATGAATAAGATCTAAAGAAATATATGTGATTCAGACTCCCTGTCTTACTTGTATTTTAATCATTTGAAATTAGACAAAAAACATTCATTGGAGCTTTGCTGTGGCAAATTGCGTTTACCAGGCCAAGAATAATATGTACTATTTTCCAACCAAGAACAATCTCTAGAAATGAATTCCATCTCCCCACACACTGAAGTGTGGTAAATATAATGGCTTCTTTGAGTAATGGAATTTGGCCAGGATGATGGTATCAGCTCTGGGTGTAGCCCTTAAAAGCTAATCATAGTTCCCACTCCCTCTTTCTTAGAAGTCATTACCACAGGAGAAATATGATGCTCTTGGGATTATCAAGCTATCATAGAAGTTGAGAAGGCAAGTGGAGAAAAGGTCAAAGACTCCTGAGGGGAGTAAAGAAGCCACTAACTATACAAGTGTATCCCACAGGAGCCTCCCCATGACTCTTACCCGCCAGCTGCCTGACTTGCAATCATTTGAGAGATCATACTCAAGAGGTATGACAAGTCTGATCAAACCACAAAGATGTAAAATACAGTAAACTAATGAATCATTGCTTTAAGACACCAACTTTTGGGGTTGTTTTTAAGGTAGAGGATTTGTAGATGTAGAATGTGATTTTTAATGTAGATCACTGTAATACTGAGTGAAAAAATTATAGTTAGCTTCTACATGGGAAGTGATGTAGATGTCTTCCATCTGTAATCTTTCTTCATAGGAAAGAGGGGAAAGAAAAATTGTCTTAAACTATAAAGGAATCATCAGTGGGAGACTGAGGAAAAGGTTTGTTTTACCCTATTGGCTGGACTCAGAGTAGGAATGAGATTGGCAGGGAGAGATCTTCCTTCAGAAGATGCAGCACTGAACTGACTGGAGTTGTTACTGATAAAGCCAGGTGCTTTGCTAAGCCAGGAGTCACTCATCAAGGAATCTTTTTTAGGAATCTTTTTTCCCCACAAAAATTTACAGGATTGCTTGTCTAGAATGCAACAAAGGAAGTGGGTACTTCACAGGGGAACTGTGAGAAAGCTAAACTAATGCCTGAAGATAATGTTGGTTATTTCTAGAAAGTCTGTGCACATTTGAGTGTTAAAGAACATTGTCGATCTTGTCTTGCATTGTGGGGTTTTGTCATTTATTTATTTATTTATTTGGTACTGGGAATTGAACTCCAGACCTTGCCCTTGCCCAGCAGGCACTGTGCCACTGAGCTATATCCCTGGCCTGGGTTTTGTTATTTAAATGTGATTATATATATATATATATATATATATATATAGTTCAACTATAAAGAAATGATATAGATATCTTATCGAAACCATATTTTGTATCCATTAATTTAGTTATATTACTTTGTGAAGAATTTAACCAATTATTGGAACAACCGAGACTTATGTGTACTTTTAATCAGGTGTGGTGGCACACGCCTGCAATCTTGGCACTCAGGAGGCTGAGGCAGGAGGATCATTGTGAGTTTGAGAGCCTCCTGGGCTACAAAGGGAGCTCAAGGCCAGCCTGAACTGCATAGCGAGACCTTGTCTCAAAAAGACAAAAAAAAAAAAAAAGAAAAGAAAAGAAAAAATGTGTACTTTTATTTTTCTATAGAATATGTAGTATGGAGGAGTTTTCAAACTTTGTTGCACATAGCATCACTCAGGGAGCTTTAAAAAAATTGCAATGCTCAGGTTGTTCTCTATAGCAACCAAATCAGGAACTCCTAAAATACATAGTCAGAAATATAAGTTGAGAAATAATCTACAGAACTTATAAAAAGGCTTTTGAGGAGGACAATTATGACCTCACTGAAGAAACACATTCATGAAAACAAAGACAACTGTTTTAATTCTCTGGCAGTTTCTACGTTGTAAGAAATTATGTGAATCGCACTTTGTATTATTCTGAAATAAGAATCAAGAGGAGGCCTTGGTTGTGATGAAAAGAACTGAACTAAGCATCTGGGTTTTGTTCATTGTCCTTCTGTGTCCCATTCTCTTTATCTATAGAAATGATTGGTATTACCACCTAGCGTGCTATTAGGGTCAGCGTTTTAATGACTTTGAAATTTTGAACTACTGAGTGAAGGAATTGCTGTCTTCACGGAACACAGAAACACATGATCCATTAAGTAAGAGAGGCTCAGCCCACTGACTTTTGAAAAAAGAGAACTGGTGTTCGTGATATTTCAAAATACAATGGCTTCTAATGATTTTTTACTACTAGCTATACTATTCAGTATAGCTGAATTTATTTACCCCAATACTGAATGACTTTCAAAGATAATTTTGATTTTCACATAAATATGTTCTCTAAGTTGTTAACCAAATATTTCTGCAAGTAAGTATTTCTTTTTTGTTGAGGTAAAAAAACTGTTGAGAACAGTTCTGTTCTGTTTCATGCCCTCTTGCTATGTGACTTGCTTCCCCATTTGATCTCTGTTTAGCAATATTAGCTGAGCAATTATGCTTGTAATCTTGGTTGGCCATAGTTTTGTCCCATCTCCTGCTCACCTTGTGATTTCCCATTTTTATGAAACTTGGAAGTATCTCACCTCATGGTTTTGGCCTATAAAAGTCCCTAGAAAAGGCAGGGTCCTTGGCAACCCACTAGGGATCCTTTCTGTCTCTCAGACAGAAGCTTTCTTTTCCCAATAAATATATTCTGCTCTTAAAAAAAATACGTCCGATGCATATACAAAAAGTGGTTTGTGGTTAGCTGATAGCAATTTCTATACCTTGTATAGTTCTTTAAGAACTACAATACTTTCTTAGTTATGTATTAACATGCTTGAAAGGTAATTTATTTAAGAGATGTCTAATTCCTGAAGATAAAAAAATGGTAATGTTTAAGTGTAATTTTGTTTTGGTATTGATTTTCTGTTCAGTATTTTGCAGATTAAAATAATTCATGTTGCTAATTAAGAGAAACTAAATCCAATTTCAATGACAGGGTAATTTAAAAATGACTTATTTCAGTAATAAAACAAGTTTAATCTGAAGTGTTCATAATGTAGCCTTATCTGAGACTTCATCTATTCTGCCTTATTGCAGTGACTGAGTAAACCACTGATGAAGAAATTTGGAAATGCTTTTAAAAATTCATCAACATGTATGAGTTTATATCAGGTTCTATTCTTTCCAAACAATTATAGTACACCTCAAAGAGCAGTACAGATAGATTCTTCTGAGAAAACAGAGCTACCCCAACATTTGCTTTTGAATTTGATGTTCAAACATGTTTTCATTCCATTACATGCTGTCATTAGCTTAAATAGTTTTTATTGGAAGGGCATAGAAAGTTTCAAATAAACCTAATATTAATAGGATATACAAAGTAATAATTAGTAGTAGCCTAAATATGAGGCATTTTCCCAGAGAAGACAGATAAAGAGTCTGTAGTGGTTTTTGAATGAACTGGGTACAATATCAGTTAGGTTAATATGTTAATAAAAAAAGAATACTTAGTGTAAGATTAGCATTGACAAGTGCCATTAGTATATTCACATTCTAATGTAATTATAGATCATCATTCATGATACTTTCAGCCCTTTTAACAGATATAGAACTAATATTTAACATTATTCCTAATAGTATCACAAAGATCAAATAGGCAACACTTTATAAATTTTAAAGATTCGAGATCAGATTAGAATTTAACTGAAATAGACTTGCCACTATCCATTTGGTGCCATGTACTTGCTATACATTTCTGTTCTTCAATTTTGTAAAGCAATGTATTGCACATAACTGCTAACATTTATGTTCCTGGTGTGTAGAGAAGTGCCTGTCCATCTGTCACGGGGAAGGGTAACATTTGCCTGTAGAATGAATGAGAAAAATGATCCTAGAGTATGCAATCCTATTTAAACAACAATATTATATTTGAATTGGGACAAAAGACTAAGCAGACACTACAGGGCCAAAATTTGATATGGCAAATAGAAAACAAGTGAATTTTACATTTTAAATAAACTCTGAGATATTGGCAACACTGTGTACTATAAAGGTGAAAATAAACAATAATGATGGCCTGTTGCTGGAATCTTGTGATATCATTCAAATGCTGTATTTTGTTGACAACTTCCTGAGTGATAGAGGAGGCGAAGATATAGAGCATTCCTGGCCAAACAGCCATGACACACACTGCAGATTTGGAGTGAATGCTGGTAAGATAATGTGTCTTTCACTCTCAAGGGGCAGCTGGCCATGTGTGTCATCTCTTCTACTTTATCACTGAGAATTATTTGGTGTGAGGGAACCAGCAATGTTGATGGGCATTGATCTGTTTCAGTAAGGAATTAACTCAGTTTCAAGCACTGAGAAGTGACTTTTGGCTTTCCCTTGTAAAAGAGATGGTATCTCATACTCTGAGTTTAGAGGCAAAAAAACCAAAAAACCAAACCACCACCACCACCAAAAAAACCAACCAGAAATTGAGAAAAGTAAGGTTAAAAACTCAGCTTGGATTAAGTCTAGAGAAAAGTTTTTTCTTCCTACATTGTGTTTACTAACAGATAATTCTGTAATGAATGTTCGTGC
This sequence comes from Chinchilla lanigera, assembly GCF_000276665.1. Lineage (NCBI taxonomy): Eukaryota > Metazoa > Chordata > Mammalia > Rodentia > Chinchillidae > Chinchilla > Chinchilla lanigera. The sequence continues at coordinate 1,238,186 of NW_004955552.1, read as the reverse complement.
TTTTCAACGAGTGAAGGGGCAAGAATGTGGAATATTAATTTGGAAGATGACTATAAAATTATCCCTATAGTAATCTTTTTCCAAATTACAGTCCCCCAATAGCTATTGACTGAATAAAATACTGTTACACAGCCCTGAAATTCTAGTCATATAACTACTTTCAGATGGAAGCATAAAAATGATATTCAAAATGTTAGAAATAATCAGTGTGAGTAAAAATTGGACTTTGAATATTTGACTGCAGTGTTATTGCTTTCCTCTTGGTGGTGTTTCCAATTTTAGGGGCTGTGGGAGAAAGACAAACTGCCATGCACCATCTCCCAATATTAGCTTCATTTGCTTAGAAAATCTAGTAGTTTTATTTTCAGGCTTAATGCCCTCAAAGTTACTTAATAATTTCAAAGTTCATTCAAAATGGCTCTGCCCTCAAAACCATATCTAATGGTTTCATTTCTTTTGATTTGTGGAGTGACAGAGTAAATAAGGTTAACATTTCTCATGAGTATTGAAAAGCACCTTTATTAAGACAATTGCTAAGAATGGTTATATATAAAGTGTAGTGCTTAGACACTCATGGTTTCTATCTCAGTATGTTTACCTACTAACACTTTTATGCCTAGAGAGTGGGTGACCGAGCAAAAGGGTTGGTTTGTCTGAACATTTGAGCAGAGTCACTCAGGTAGAATGGGCTGGGGGAGGGGAATGATAACTGATAACAATAGATTACAGCAATGTTCAACCTTAAAAATATGCAGTAATTCTACAAACACTAAACGCTGTTAAAAGCATTATATAGTAAAAATGTTCTAGTTGTACAAAACCTTTTAAAGACGTAGAAAACCCAAATTAAAAAATTAATGATTAAAATAGCAAAAGTTAAAATTTGGGTATATTTCTGTGACAGCAAATCTCTTCTCCATTTTGTGAAACAACTACACATTTGTGTATTATATTATGTTAGGTTTAAAAGTTCTTAAAAGTTTAGGGAGGTCTGAGTCTCTGCCCTCTGTGCACCCATGGCAGACAGGAGGTCCTCATTCAGAAGGCCCTGGGACTGCTCTCACTACTCAAGTGTGGGCCCTCCTTGGGCATGCACTGTGCCGAGTGAGTGAGCATTCCAAGAGCTGCTGGTCCCCCAGTTTAAGTTCATGCTTTACTTGTGGCCAGATCCCTGGGGGGTCACAAGCACGAATAGTCTGTGATTGCTCTTGAGTGGCCCGGGTCTGGCTCCTGTGCACATCCTGAACTGACTAAGAAGCAGAACCAGGTGGGCTGTGACCTGCTCCCACCACCACGGTTCCCAGCTGAAACTTGTGGAGAGAGCCAGGTATTTCCCATCTACTTCTTGAGGGCAGGGCAAGTGACCCAGGACCTCGGTGCCATTACATTCTGAGTCTCTGCCCTCTGTGCACCCATGGCAGATAGGAGGTCCTCACTCAGAAGGCCCAGGGACTGCTCTCACCATTCACTTGTGGTCCCTCGTGCACGTGCCCTGTGCTGAATAAGCGAGCACTCTAAGAGCTGCTGGTCCTGTAGTTTGAGTCTGAGATTTACCTGTGCCTGGACCCGCTGGGGGGTCACAGGCCAGGCAGTCTGTGATTGCTGTCAGTCTGGCATGCAACTGGTTCCTGTATGTGTCCTGAACTGACTGGAGACACAGAATCAGGTGGTCCACAAACTTTGACCATGCAGTTTGTGTCTGGGTTTTGCCTGTATCCTGAACTGCTTGGGGACATAGGTCCACTGGACCAGGATTGTCACATCAGTGCAACCCTAGTCCGGGTCATGCAAGTGCCCTGAACTGCAAGGAAACACTGGATCAGATGGTCTGCCATCAGGTGTCACCAATACCCATGTCTGAGACCTGGGATAACTAGATAAAAATCCACAACTGCTGGAAAGCCCCAGACTAAGTAGTGCTTTTCAGGGGACAATGAGGGGCAAATCTGACCAACAGGAAAACTAGGGACACTAGCAGCCTTTGCTGTGTAGCCACTGAAGAGGGAAACTGAGCTTTCTGCATCTGGTAACAAACATGGCAAAACGAAGGACTAAAACACAATCCCAGAACTCCACCCCACTCAGAACAAGTCCAGGAGACATAAACATAGGAGAACTTGG
>NW_004955552.1:1234681-1235268 GCF_000276665.1 Chinchilla lanigera | reverse complement strand
GAGAAGAGCTTGGAGCGAAGTGCTACAGGTCCTGAGACAAAATAGCTTCCAACCAAGGCTGATGTACCCTGCCAAACTATCCCTAAAATGCAACGGAGAAATAAAATGTTTCCATGAAAAAGAACAATTGAAGAAATTCATGAGTGCCAAACCAGCATTACAAAGAGTACTAAAAGATATCCTGGATGAGAAAAATCTGGCCACAATTTCAAGAACAACAGTAGAGAGGAAACATTAAGAAGAGCAAGCAAGTAAAAAGGTAGATAAAGTAGGACACCAACAGAAGTAAATAACATGACAGTGATAAATCAATACACATTGGTTGTAACTATAAATGTAAATGGCCTCAATTCTCCAGTGAAAAGAAATATACTGGCAGAGTGGTTTAAAAGACAAACTCCAACGATATGCTCTATACATGAAACACATTTTACTCAAAAGGAAATCCACATACTAAAAGTCAAAGGATGGAAAGCAATCCTTCATGCAACAGGAACCCAGAAAAAAGCAGGGGTAGCTATTCTCTTTGCAGACCATGTAAACTTCAAACCAACAACAATCAAAAGAGATAAAGAAGGTCACTACAT
>NW_004955552.1:1228934-1229945 GCF_000276665.1 Chinchilla lanigera | reverse complement strand
TTTAGATCTTCTTGGAAAATATCCAGCAGGGGGATAGCTGAGTTGAATGGGACCTCTAGACCTAGTTTTCTGAGGACTCTCCAAACTGATTTCCACGGGATGATTTCAGTTCTTTTGCTTTTTGGAAGGTATGCTCTGTGGGTTTCCTTTGAGTAAAATGTGTTTCCTGTATAGAACATATTGTTGGCTTTTGTTTTTTAATCCACTCTGCCAGTTTGTTTCTTTTGACTGGAGAATTGAGGCCATTTTCATTTATAGTTATAACCGATATATACTGATTTATCATTGTCATGTTATTTACTTGCACTGGTGACCTACTTTTTCTACCTGTTTACTTGCTTGCTCTTCTTGACATTTCATTCCTACTATTGTTCTTGAAATTGTGGTCAGATTTTTCTCTGTCTAGAATATCTTTTAGTACTCTTTGTCATGCTGGCTTGGCACTCATGAAGGTCTTCAATTGTTCTTTGTCATGAAAATATTTTATTTCTCCGTTGAATTTCAGGGATAGTTTGGCAGGGTACATCAGTCTTGCTTGCAAGGTGTTCTGTCTTAGGACCTGTAGTACTTCAGTCCAAGCTCTACTCGATTGGATGGTTTGTGCTGAGAAGTCTACCTTGATTCTGATGGGCTTTCCTTTATAGGTAATTTGTTTCACTTGTCTAGTAGCTTTTAATTTTCTGTTCTTTTGCTGGAGATTTGGGAACTTCACTATTATATGTCTGGGTGTAGTTTTATTTTGGTTTTGGTTGCTTGGAGTTCTATATACATCATTTATATGTGTATCAGGTTCTGTTTCCATGCTTGGGAATTTTTCTGCTATTATTTCTGCAATAATCTTTTTATGTTGGTTGTGTTGCTTCCTGCTGTTTCATTGAATCCTATAAGTTGTATATTATTCCTCTTTGCCTCCTTTTGCAGCTGTTGAATGGATTTTTCTTGGATCCTTGTTGATTTTATGAGATCCTTTCTTTCATGGTTGCTAGCTGCCATGCTGTCTTCAAAGTCTGA
>NW_004955552.1:1207634-1227779 GCF_000276665.1 Chinchilla lanigera | reverse complement strand
GTGGTGGTGTGAGCAAAGCACAGACTTGAACCGTGGGACCAGCAGCTCCCAGAGCACTTGCTCACTCGGCACAGGGCATGTGGAGGGAGGGGCTACCTGCCCTGCCTCCAGCTAGAGAAGTCCCCGGGGCTTCTGAGTGAGGACCTCCTCTCTGCTGTGGGTGCAGGGAGGGGAGAGACTCAGTCTGTAATGGCAGTGGGGTCCTGGGTAGCCCGCTCTGCCCTCAGGAGGTAAATGGGAAATACCTGGCTCTCTGTGAGTTTCAGCTGGGAACCGTGGTGTTGTGAGCAAAGCACAGACTCAAACCACGGGACCAATAGCTCCCGGAGCACTTGCTCACTTGGCGCAGGGTGCATGGGCCAAGAAATGTAAATTAAAACAACACAAGAAGGGTGTAAGCAGGCAGGATTTCCACCAACTGCACTTATTACATTCTTGAATGTTGAATCACAATTTGACAAGTTCATTGCCCAGTTTTTTTCTTTTCCTTTTTAGTTCTCCCTGTTATTGTCTCCCTCCCTCCCTCTCTGCTTTCCTTCCTTCCTTCCTTCCTTCCTTCCTTCCTTCCTTCCTTCCTTCCTTCCTTCCTTCCATGTACCATAACTCCAGGTAGGAGATTGGAACCCACTGCAGGAATCTCTGATTCAGCTGCAATCTTTCCATCAGAGGAGCTTCCTTCTCTATGGATTATGGTGGGTACAGTGGTGGCCTCTAAATTTCTCTACCTCTTTGCTGCCATTGCCATTGTATTCCTTAGTTTGAAAGGTAACTCTGATAATTTGGCTTTAAACTCCAGGTAAGGGGGTAGATCACCTGGGGCCCAGGCACCACTGATGAGCCCATGGGTAGAATTGTGCTTTCAGGTAACTAGTTTTCATCTTACTCCTACATATTTTATTTTGAACACTTATAAACATTGTTCTGGGAAAGGTTCTAATGTCTTTACCAGACCACTAAAATTTTTCATGAATCAAAGGAAGCTGTGAGTTCCCTTCCCTACAGGGATCCTGCTGCCTAATACTTCAGGGACACTGAATGGTGGTGTCTTCCACCCCTTGATGGTGTGTATTCCTTATTTCCTTCCTCCCTTCATCTTTTCCTTTGTTTCTTCTTTTCTTCCCTCTCTCCCTCACTCCTTCCTGCTTACTTGAAATACTGAGAATTGATCCCAGGGCTGTCCCACTGAGCTGCCTCCTCATCCACTTTTCAGTTTTTATTTTGAGACAGGATTTCATTAAGTTGCTAAAATTGCCAGAGCTGGGTTTCAAAGTGCAATCCTCTTTTCTCAGCTCCCAGCATACTGGGATTACAGGCATGTACCACCACACCTGGCTTCTTAATTTCTTGAATACAGTTTTGTAGTAGATAACATTCTTGCACCCCCAATGGAGATTCTTAAATGCTACCAGAACACTTGCTCCTCTCTTTTGCCCTTATTTCATTTCTACCATTTGTTTTCATGTTCTTTTCAACAACAGTGTGAACTCTTTGTATCTGGGGTCATATCTTACTCATCCTTATATCCCAGCCATTGCTTGAAGTAATGCCCAATAAAATTTGATGAGTATTTGAATGCTGAACTTTTGCAGTAATATGGAAGTCTGATTTTCCTGGCAGAACATCGGTGGGCCTGGGGTGAATTCCAACCTGTGCTTCTGGGTCCCCAAGATTCCCAGGGGCCAAAGTCAAAGAGATAGCATCGATGAAGAAAAAGGGGAAGAAGAAGGGAAAAAAGGAAAAATATAAGTAGGGAAGAAAGATGAAAAAGGAAGGAGAAAGATACAAAATAGTGTGGTACCCTGTTCCCCACCTCAGGGCAATGAGCTCATTGCTCCCCCAGTTCACACAGAGATGGTTCTGATTTCAGAGCCCTTTTCTCAGTGCTCACATTTGTGTTCCCGTGTCATACATTCTTCAAGCATTATTTTAAAAAACTGTGGACTTGTAACAGTCTCTATGGGATGATAGATTAAAAGATGAGACATCTATATTTAAAAAAGGCTTCAACATGAATGTTGAGTGGTGAGGCTCATACCATCCTCTTCTCTGAATGAACTGTGTCCTTGTGTTCCACTTCAGAGGCAATGTGAAAACTGCTGTCAGCTAGGTCTGGGAGTGGTCTTACCTACCAGCAAAACTGCTATTTTGATATAACATGGACATGGACAAAAAGCTTGTCCTGTCCCCTAAATATCAATTAGTTTTACTTTTAGTCATCTATCATGCCAATCACAGAATATTGATGATTACTTAAAATCCTATGGTCACCTGCTCATACATGAACATACCTGCATGAAGAAACACAGTAAGGCTCTATCAGCACCCCTTGTTACACTGCTGATGCCTGATCCCGCTCAGGCATGTCCTGTATGGCAGGTGTTGGGAGAAAGACCAGGGCACAGAAGAGACTCTAGTGAGGAACTCGAGAGAGCCAGTTGACACCACACGTCATCTGAAGTGCATCTTCGGGATGGGATCTGACACTGGGAAGGTGGGAGAACACTGAAGGAAGGATTACCTTCAGTTTGCTTAGTTTCCTGTGCAAAGTATGGATAATGTGGAGATCTATCGTTTTTTAAAAGAACAAGTGACTTTTTAAGTTAGTAAAAGGAAGTGGTTCAGTGAATTCAAAGTGAGGAACATGACATTCTCTTTTTATGTGACAGGTACAGGTGGTAGGGAGTTACTTGTGCATTTCAAATGGTCACCATACCTTTATGATTTTATTAATTTTTAATTGACATAAAAATGTCATATCCTTATGAAGGAATTATGTGATACACACACACACACACACACACACACACACACACACACACATAGTGTAGCGTCCAAATCTGGACAAACATATTGATTACTTCAAATGTTTATCATTTTTTATTGGAAAAGCATTCAAAAGCCTTTCTTCTACTGTTTTTTGAAATATAAAGTACATTATCTTTATCTCTAATCACTATACTGGGTAATAGAATGCCAAAAGGTATTCCTCCTACCTGTATCTTAGCTGATCACATAGAAGTTGAGACTGGAATAATGGTTACCAGATACTTGGGAGAAGGGTTGATCTTCTGATATGAAAAAGGAAGTTGTTGCCTGTGGTCAATCAGAATGGGGTCTTTCTATAAACTCTGGATTAAGTGTAGAATAGTTTGAGTGTGAATATCAGCTTCCTCTCAGTTTTTCCATATTATAATTGCAAACAACAGATTTTTAGTGTGAGTGCATGACATTTTCACAGCCCACTCTCTCAATCTTCCAGTCTGGAAATTTTATAATCAGCTGTTTTTCCTCCATGTGCTCAGGTTTTCCTACTCCACAAACCTCAACAGAGGATGATGAATTCGCTGAAGGCTGTTTTAGGTTGTCAATGTATCAGTGTACTTCAGTCTTGGTGCAGTGCTTCTCTTCGGTATCTCTCTGCCAGTTTTTCAAACACAGCATTACTGATACTTGCAGCTGGATAGTTCTTGGTTGTGAGGGGTCTTTGTGCATTGTAGGATGTTTTAGCTGTGTTCTTGGTTTCTACCCACTAGATGCCAGTAGCATCCTCCCCAGGTATGACAGCCAATAACGTCTCTAGATCTTGAAAAATGTCTTTTGGGCCAGAGGAAGGCAGAATCATAATCAACTGAGAATCATTGCCCTATTTCTTTCATAACAAACTGACTTAAGAAAATCCATCTTCTGCTGTGTTTGCTGATAAGGCACTTACTTGTTGTCCACTTATTCATTTAACAGAAATGTATTGCCTCGTTACTGCATATATACACCCCAGCAAATGCTAGTTCAGCTCTGTGTTAGATGCTACAAAGTATTTCAGGCTCTTTAAACATTTTAATTGGGCAAATTTCAAGAATTTGACTGATTAGACTAGCCATTAAAATAAGCATACTTATTGGTCTGGAATCTCAGAGGTTATACAGGGATGGGAACGCACACTCAAACTGAAGCACCTGGTCAAAAAGGCTCAAACCCTGAAATCCAAGATAGCAAGAGACTGGAATAAAAACTCAAAATCTATGGGTTATTTGCCTTGATGCTTGCTTCTGAATTGCTTGGAGATTAGCACTATGTTATTGCTTTCCTCTGGCACTTTGCTGGTAGCCTCTAAGTCCATATGCAGAATGATTATGAAGTTTTTGTAATGAGCCAAACCAGCTGAGACTTCATGGGTGGACTGCTCCGAAGTGTGGTTAGATCCATTACCAGGGTGTTTAAATAGTCTAAGCCCTGGGATATGACACTTAAAATCAGCAGGCCTGGGAAGAACACTCTACCTCTTTAAACTGCAGCCTGTGGCGGAAAAATAAAAAACGTGAACAAATTAGTCTTTTGGGGACTAATCTCTAAGTTGAAACGCAGTAAAAAAACTCAGCAAATAACAACTTACTAAATTATTTTCTTATGTTTCATGCTGTCCTTTAGCCTATCAGTTTAGTGTTTCCACCTACCAACTTCATTCTCTGTCCCTTGATTTCTAGTCCATCTCCAGTAATATATTTTCAACAAGAATTCAATTACCTGGACAGGCAGATGTGCTAAATGGCAATTTGAGTATTATTTCTCCCCACCCATACTGATTGCAAAGCTGACTCATGGTTCTGGTGCTGGTAATGGCAGGAAAGAATCACTGTCAACAAACTGTTAAAAATGAAATCTAATAATGAGGGAGAACAGATGAAATATCAAGTAAATCTCTTTGTTCTTCCTGACCACCTCATGTAATTGGTACTGTTTTAGTGAAATTTTAATAGAATGAAATGAGATTTTAATGTAATCCCATTGAGTTTAGAGCTAACTTAATATATTAATTTATTATGAATCTTTCCTCATTAGTTTGTTTTGTATGAAGTTATGCAATGAAAAGTTTCCCCAGTTACCTGTTATTTGTTAACTTCAAAAAATTTTCTCCAAAGTTTTCTTTACTTGTAATAATGTAGAAAAGCAAAGTGAAACCATTCAATACTATTTTGTTTACTGTTGCCCTAGTTAAAATGCTGTGAATATTTAAGTGAATGAATGTCTATATTTGCTTGATTTTCATGAACTTAGAGATTGTATCTCAACTACCTTAACCTATTAGATTAGCAGAAGAATGCAGTACAATATAATGCTCCATGCCTGGCATTTGAAAAAGTGACTATTTCATTTGGTGGTGTGCTCCAAAGTGGATCTAATTACAAATTATATGCTTAATTTGAGTCACACAATATAATCCTTTTGAAACCAAAACTATGCAGGATTCTCTGAAAAATGCTGAGGGTGCTTCTGTCTATTAACTATATTCTGATTATTTTAATCCAAGGTATTTAGGGAATTAGCATCAGCTGTCCCAGGTAAGGCATATAATGAACAGCAAATGCATAAAGTTGCCCAGAGGGAAAGTACATTAAAAAATTATCTAATAACATCAGTGGAATCCAAGAATAGAAGAGAGTTTGGTAAAATATACAATGGTTCATATGCCTACCCTTGCCTAAGGTTTTGTTCATATTTTTCAATTTTTACTACTGCATATATTTGATACATAATAATTACATTCATTTTGGGAAACTAGGATATATACATAATGCATCTTGAGCATTTGTATTCCTCCTTTCCCTCTGCCCTCTCTTTCCCTCCTTCCCAAGATCCCCTTTCCTTCCTACAGTCTACTTCCCCATTTCCTACCACCTCTTTTTTATTTTACTCTTTAAATTGTTTATATTTTGGGTTTCTCCTATCCTTATTTATGTTTCAGTAGTACTCCACCATGTACATATACCACATTTTCTTTATCCACCCATCTGTGGATGGGCATATTAGGCAGCTTCTGTAATTTAGCTGTTATCAGTGGTGCTGTTACAAACATGGGTAATATATATCACTGTAATGTAGAAGTCAGGAAATAGGGGAAGTTAGACAAATAGGACACAGGCCCTAAATAGGTAACTTAAAGTAAGAGTCAGGGGCCTAAGTGAATTAGCAAACAAAAACAGACTATAAGGGCCCAATGAAATACAAGAGACAAAAGAACAGGTCCTCAACCAAATGAGAGAGATCTTGGAGGAAGTAAACTGAAAATGGAGCAGCTTATTGTCCAAATGTCAAAGGCCAACCTGCAACCAAGAGCATCCCTGCTTTCTGTCACGTATCCTGGTCCCCCAAACTGTATAAAATCCCAATGATCCAAAACATCTACAGTGACTGTCTTACAGAACATCCCTGTCCAACCAGTAGAGAGCTTCTCTTTTACTCTTTCTAAGAAACACACATTTGGCCATTCCCTACTGCTTGCCATTTGCTGTTTGGTTGGCTTCAGTCCTCGTTGCCCCCAAACAAGAACCTGAGATCCAGCTACAGTGTAGTGATGTTAATTCTGTTGGGAAGATACCAGAAGAGGTGGAGCTGGGTCAAGTGGAGTTTCTATTTTTTGTGTTGTGAGGAATCTCCATAGTGACTTCTGTAGTGGTTGTACTAGTCTGCATTCCCACCAGCAATGTAGGAGAGTTTCTTTTTCTGGGCAGCCTCTCCAGTATTTGTTGTTTTGTGAGTTCTTGACAATAGCCATTTTTACTGAAGTAAGATAGAACCCAAGGTTTTCTTTTTAAATGCCCCTTAATTTACACAAGTAATATATGTTCATTTTTGAAATGATAAATATATAGAGAAATATATTAAGATCATGTATAATTTTATATCCAAAGAAAATCATTATTAGTATTTTGTTACATACAGTTGGCCCTCTGTATCCATTGGTTCTGCATCTTTGGATTCAACCAATGGAGAATCAAAAGTATAGTTCTAAAATAATTGCAACTCACTAAACATGTACAGATTTATTTCTTGCATTATTTCCTAAACTGTATAGTGCAATAATAATCAACACTGGATTTATAATACCTTAAGTATTGTAAGTATTCTAGAGATGATTTAAAGTATGTGAGCAGGATATGCATAGATTAGATACTGTACAATTTTATGTACAAAGGACTTGAGCATCCACAGATTTTAGTGTCTTAGCATCCTGAAACCAATCCCCTGTTGGTTGACTATCATGAGGGGTGATCTTCATCATGTAGACATTTATTTTTTTACTGTGTTTCATAAAACATAGGGAATCAGCTAATATTTCATAGTGAATATTCTGTACAACAATATATTACTATCAATACATATATCACTAGCACCATCCTTTTTAAATGACTGCATAATACCTTTGGTATAATTCTACTGAAATATATTTAACAAATCCTTCATGTTGGTTATTTAGTTTATTTTAAATATTTTTTATTACTATGAATAATGCTGTGGTGAATAATTTGTACAACAACTTTGTCTAGTTCACTCTGATTTTACAATAAATTTTTAGAAAGGAAGTGAAGTCACTCCACTGAAAGAATGAGTTCTAAAGAATTTCAGAATCTCACAGACACCCTGTTCTAACTCTTTTTACTTGTGGTTCAACAAATTAAGTAGCATTTTAATAGGTAGTGTATAAAGTAGTACTTTAAAGAAGAGATGATTATTTATTAGGTGCATGGACAAAAAGGAAAACAGAAGAAAGTAAATGAATCATTCTCTTACTCCTGAATTCAGAGCAGAAGACTCTAATAAGTATAAACATTTCCTATAGGGTGGTTGTTACTTATACAGGGTCTGGTACCAAAGGCTACTCTGAACCCTACCTGGGCATTGTCTTCATTATTTCTGTCTGGGAAAGGACAGAATGCTCTTTGGGCTCAGCACACCACCTTGGCAATGTGGCCTCTACACTCAGATTACTTATAGAGTTTATCCTACTGTATTAATTTCCTGTGGTAACACAAATTGTCACATATTTAGTAGTTTTAAAAAGTTTGGCAATTTATTCTGTCACTGTTCAATCTGAAATCAAGGTGTAGCCAGAGAGGTACACACTCTAACAACTGTTAGGGTGAATCCTCTCTTGCTATTCCAGCTTCTGGTGCCTTTCTATTTCTCTGCTAGTATATTGCATCTGTGTATTGCATGAGCAGATACCTTTACCTCATTGACCATAACTAAAATACAGTCTTTTCTGATAATTTTGACACTGACATTGGCTCATCTCAGGTTTGAGATTTAGTGATGGTCTTGACTCATAAGAATTGGTCAGGGGCTGGGGATTTAGCTCAGCGGCAAAGCGCCTGCCTGGCAAGCGCAAGGTCGTGAGTTCGGTTCCCGGTACCGGAGAAAAACCAAAAACCAAAAAAAAAAAAAAGAATTGGTCATATTTTTTCTGGTTATTTACTTATCAATTAATTTGACTTGTGTCTATTTTGAATATTGTGCTATGCAAGTTCTGGGTTTTTTAATATAAATATTATTATTCAGGTATGGTGAGGCTAACAAATCAAGTGGCAACTGACACTGAAAATACAGTTTGTTACTGTTCTCCAGGTGGAGGGATGTCTTGCCATGCAGGGCCATGGAAGGCCTCTGCCAGGTCAGCCATGAGACAGAGGGAGCATGAGGGCAATATAGCAAGAGTCTTTATTGTGGTTTTCTCAGGAAGAAATGGACAAGGCTGGGCAATAAGCTAAGGATTGACTAGTTTAAATACTTTGAGCAGACTCTGGCTGTGTAGGGACTTTTCTGAGTTTTCTGGTGTTCATCTGTGGAATAATTAGGGAAGGGCAATATTGGCCTGGAGTCCAACAGTCAGATAGGGAACATGGGGATTATGGGGAGGGTGGGTTCTGAATAGCCTGGTCGGTGTACAAAAGGTGTATTCGTAAGATGAGTTGTTTGCTATCCCTAGAAGTTAGCTGACCCTGGGAAGAGCAGTGATTTCCTGGTCATCAAGGTGTTAGATAGCAGCACATCAAAAATACAGAAAATAAAATGAATCCAGCCATAAATCATCTGGAGAACATCCTTTTAATTTTTTGCTAGCACACAACCAATAGGTTTGGTTCAAATGACAGCTTCTGTCTGACCACATGTAGGTGGGTTCCCACATCATCCTGGTCTTCTTTATACTGTTTTCTGTTCAATCCTGTGCACCTCACCTCAAGGATAAGCCCAAGACTGGTGCTGGGCCATACACAGCCTGTGGTCACACTGTTCTCCAGCTCTGTCCTCTGCACACTTCCCACACTTGCCAACTTGCTCCTCTTCCAGAGTTTTGGCCAGAAGGAAGAGTTGCTTTTAGACTGTGGCTCTGTGCACTGTTGGCACAGATGCAGGGCCATGAGTGGTGCTCATGTTCAAAAAAGAGTATAAGAAACAGGAAGGCAAGGAAGGGAAAAAGAGGGTGCAGGGAAAATGCATGTGTCCAAGATTCTTTCTTCCTGGGCAGAATTACGCTTGTTTGAGGACTGCTGGCTTAGAGGAAGAGAGAATTGGCTAACATATGAAAGTTGTGCAGTGGTTTTGAAGGTCTTGCTAGCATTGGAGGCTAAAGAAAGGCCTGATGTTTACTGTGGGATTGATAAATACCTATCAAAGAGTAGTCTCCACAAAGCCAATATTTCCCCCTATTTCCAAATGTGGATTTGTTTGCTTTTTGTGCTTGATATCAGACAGGTGCAGAATTCTTCCATTTTCTTTGTTCTACTGGTTAGTGTTTTAAACAGTAGTTGAAACATTTTAAGCTATTGATTTTCCATGACTGGTTCTACTCTAGTAGAAATTATGAATCAATCAATTCTTTCTTCTTCAGGTGTGTAAAGCAATTGGCAGATTGAATCTGCGACTATAGTAGTCTTTATGTTATGGTGTGGATGAAAACTAAATGTTAAAATTTTAGAAAAGTTGGGTAAAAATATATTTTATGGCTCTTTATTAGAGGCTTCAAATATCAATCAATACATAAAATAAAGCAAATGCCTCACTGAATTCACTATTTTCATGACTTTGAGGAATGGCTTTGGAAATATTATGATGGGGAAAAAAATCACAGAAATGGTCACTGCTCTAGGTGTATGAACTTTGTAGCCTAGATAGAACAGAGACTCAGGGAAACTTCTTATGACAGATGATACCATTAAGACTCAGCTATCTATCTACATGTCTGCAACTGAGATTCCCTTTTTGGTGTGTAGTGTGAACAAATATTCTATGGTCAAATCCCACCCAATAGTAAACACATCCTGCTGGAGAATGCTAACAATTGTCAGGTCTTTCTTAGTAAGGCTGGGACCCCTAACCATACAGCTTTAGACTACACTAGTGCTATTCAGAGACCCTGGGTACTGTTAAGTCCAGAAACTGAGCACGTAGAAATATATAAAGGAGTTTGGTGTTTCAATGACGTATAAGATGTTATCTGCTTTAGCAATTCATTAGGAACCACAAAACTAAGCCAAACAACAACAATGACAAACAAATAACATTCCCTGAAGTGTGGACATTTTCTACAAGATAATTTGAAAAACATAAGAATAAGCTGTTTAACTATAGACAATCTCATTTGCTCTCTGTCTAGTTTACATTATATAAAGACTTCTATGATGGTAATGTTACCTTTTTGGTTTTTTGAAAGAGGGAAAAAGAGGCAGAGAAGGCAGAGAAGATGAATCAAGTGATGCACAGGAGAATCTTGGAGGTCTAGTTGTGTGGTTAGGTGTGCATCCAACCGCCTCGGGCTTCTTGTGTCCACCTGGACCACCATGGTTCCTTCTGGGGGAGAGATGAGAGAATGGTATCTTCACATGACATCTTACGGCACTGAGGTCAGGAAGAGGACATAACCCTTGACTTATGCACTCTGACACATGACATTATGCTCAACATCCCATTGTACATTTTAACTCTCCTAACTCTTGAGACTTGTGTCATTGTAATAATTAACCTAAATGCTAGAAAATTTATAGTCTAGATTTTTTATTTTTACTCTACTACTGTAACAAGGTAGTGCACTCTAATTTCATAGTTGTATGTAAAGAAGAGAAGAAAGAAAAGCATTTGTTCTGCTGAAAGTAAAACAAAAACAAAAACAAAAACACTCTATTCCATTTGCCAAGATAAGACTGCCATAGAGAAGTCACAATTAGTGTTAGGCTAGTTAATGGCCAATTGGCACATTTAATGTCATTTAAGAAATTTTGAATACATGATAGAAGAAATCACCCAATTTTCCATGCATTCTATTTCAGCGGTATTGTCTCTTTCTGTTCACTCAATGTAAAGACAGATAGTTACTTTTTCCAAATAACATCTGGTTGGAAACTTCTAGGATCTAACTGTGGAAAAGAAAAAAGTGTTAACAGCATAGAATTTGTGTTCATCCAGCGGATAGTGTTTTTAGCTATCTACTTAAACTTTGAAATACATTTGAGCAACCTTGTCTCACCCACAAGGTGATGGATTCATAGAGCTAATTTTGTTCTTTCTTTTCAGCCAGTGTGTTACCCACTTTGTGCATCACTGGGACAAAGCACCCTACATGGGCAATTTAAAGGGGAAGTTTTACCTGGACTCACAATGTCAGTCCAAGGTAAGTGGTTCCACGTTAGAGACAGCATGGCTGAGTGGTCCCATGAGGACAGCAGCTTCCTCACAGAAGCCAGGGAGCAGAATGAAGCAGGAAGACAGGGCTGGGGATGATTCTTGGGTCACAACCAGGAGCATCAGGGTCACACTTGCAGTGACTGCCTCTTCCTTCTGGCCTCCAGCTCCCAACCGTCCACTCAGCTGGTGAACTCAGAGCTTCCCTGGCCCACCCACTCTCCAAGGGCCCTGCTTCTGAGTGCATGAGGCTGTGGGGGTCTTCTTTGCCTAAACTGTGACATTTGGTTATTTTTTTCCCTAGAACTCAAAATTTTCCTAACTAAAGAACATCTTTGATTAATTACCAGCAAAACCAGAAGTTTGTTTCCTGTTTTCCCTTCCTCAATGATTTCCCTTCATAATCATTGCTAGTGATATAAATACACATGTGGCTGTTTTTATCCTGTTTCTCCACATTGTCTCACATGCAGCTTTTGAAATTCTGTTGTTTCTTTCCTATTTTCAGATATATTTGCATTATTGATTCCTTCATCTATGCTGATGGAAATGAGATGATAATGGATTTCTGTTCCCTTTCCTTTTTCCCAGCCTGTACCTAGAATTGAGGTTCACATTCTTCAGTTTTTCTCCTGTACTACTCTCCAGTGTGGCACATTAGTTCACATTTGGATGAAATCAACTTCTAATTCTGAACTTCAAGATCCAGTATCATTATATCCTATTGTTTTATTAGCCATCGTCTAAACCAAGTGCTTGTGAAGGAATAAAGAAAAAAAAATCTCCAAACTGGAAACACATTTTTTACTCTAATTACTATTTTGACTAAGATTATGTTACTTACAGTGATGAGAATATGGTTTGTTTACTAGGGAATAGTCAGTGCTTTCTCGCTTGGAATTACTTGCTGCATTCTATTGTGTTGTTGTTCCATACAGTTATGGAGTGGTCCTGGGAGCATACGTTGATGACTTGAACTCACAGAGGAGTAAAATCTGAATAACCACGCTTGGCAAGTGGCTGATCCCAAGCTCTGAGCCAGGTGGAGGGTCTGGGACTGAGGTCAAGTGCAGGAAAGCGTAGCAATCCACACTTTGATGAAAGAAATTAGAATAGCCGACAGATGTGGTTAAAGGCGGAAAGAAGGTCAATGATCAAAGAAGAAAGATAAAATCAAACATTATTTCTCAAAGGACTGAGTTGCTGGAGAGAAAACCAATTTAAATCAATGAGAGAGTAACTATACGCAATTGAGGAGGGAAAGGAGAAGATGGAACCTGGAGATTTCCTGCTGTGATGGAGTAGATGCCCATGATGTTTTATAAAGTAATGAAGGGAATGGGGAGGGAGAGGAGCACAGCAGTGCAGGTAACTGACTCATAAATTTTAGGCATGGTTTTGCAGTAATATTAGTGGCAAAAGATGAATACTGTATCTATTTGCAAGGTACTGGGAAGATACTAATTTAAAGATCTTACCGATACTAGATTGGAAAATATAACTGAAAAACAACAGCTTTTTAAAAAAATGTAAATTTAACAGTTTTTATTTTTTTTATTTTTTTGGTTTTTCTCTGGTACCGGGAACCGAACTCACGACCTTGAGCTTGCCAGGCAGGCGCTTTTGCTGCTGAGCTAAATCCCCAGCCCCCAATTTAACAGTTTTTAGTAGTAATTACAATACTAATGAAAATATTCTTGTTAGCAGTTCTAAGTAAGAGAAGCAATGCTGGCAACATCACAATACCTACTTTCAAATTATACTACCATGTCAGAGTAACAAAAAAATTATTTTCAGTGAAGGGGCCAAAAGGATACACTGAAAGACAGCCTCTTTAATAAACTGGATATCCACATGTAAAATATTGAAACTAAATCCCCCTCTCACACTGTACCAAAATGAAATCAAGATAGATGAAGAAGTAGACATAAGATGAGCAATTTTGAAACTACTAGAAGAAAACTCAGGAAAACCAATTGAAGCATTAAGCACTAGCAAATATTTCCTGAATAGAATTTCAGTAACACAGAGAAAAATATCAAAAATCAACAAGCAGGATTAGAAAACTTCTGCATAGCAAAGGAAAATATGTAGAGTGGAGAGACAACTTTCAGAATGGGAGAAAACACTGTAGCTACTCTTCTGATGGAGGATTAAGATCCAGAATATTAAAGAACTAAAAATCCTATCCAAAACGCTAACCAAATCAATAAATGAACAAAAAGACTAAACAGAATTCTCAAAAGAAGAAGTAAAACTAGTCAATAAAAATATGAAAAAATTTCAACACTTTAACCACTAGGCAAAAGCCTGGAATATTCCTGAAAGAACTAAAGACAGCATACTACAGTGATACAAAGCTAAGCTGTGGAAACAGTCTAGATGTTCATCAACTGATGCATAAGGAAAATTTTATATATATATAAACATATATATACTGTAGAGAAAAAAGAAATCATGTCTTACAAAAAAATGGATGGAGCTGAAAATTATCATAAGTGAAATAAGCCAGTTTCAGAAAGTTGTGGTCTTTTGCATGAGCAATGTAAAAATAAAATAAAATAATAAAATAAAATAAAGAGGAAATATAACAGGAAATTTAAAGGTAGACTTTTAGAGATGGTGAGGGGGTCAAGGAAAAAGAGAGGAAAGGGACAGGCAATGAGCATAAAACTCATTAAAATGTATTATACACATGTGCCAATATTCCAAGGTGGGTACCATTATTCTGTATTTTAAAAAGAAAAGAAAATTATGCTGTGGCCATATAAAAATTTGCTGATACTGTTTTTGGTCCTGAGAAAATTTAACGTCCAGAAAATGTGTAGTTTTTACTCACATAGCAGGTCTTACATTCAAGATTGTGTTGTTTCAAAAAAAAAAAAAAAATAGGCTGAAAAGTCTGACTGACTCTTGATTACTCTAGGCCTAGAGGGAGAGCTCAAAGATTTGACTCATTAGCCCATCACTAATTATATATGTGACCTGGGCAGGTGCCTACGTCTCTGTCTTTATAACTTCTCTATACACAGAGGCTAGAAAGATTAAATAATCTAGGTTATATTGAAGCACACAGTCAAAAGCACTCATCAAAATCTGTTAATTCTCTTAAGTTGGTGTAGTTGGATTTCAATTCTTGTATCCTTACACTTTGCATCTAAAGCAACTGGGGTTTATGTTTAAAGTGAGGCTATCTAGATTCACTATAAATGGTAAACAGTAGTATCATTTTTGTCTGTTAGAGTGTATTAACTTGATTACATTCTTTTAAAATACAGTATGCATGACATCCACTAGAATGGCAAAAGCAGAAAATAGAAACAGTATTAAGTGCTGGATGAACAAACTATAAGCACATGCTATGGCATGGATGAATCTCAGACATGTTGTAGTGAATATATGAAACAGATATAAAAGCGCACACTAATTGTATTTTTTTAAACTTGAAAAGCAGGCAACATGAATCTTAGACTATGTGTTATGCTTATATTGCTATATAGAATTATTTGAGATAATCAATTTATAGAGAATAAAGTCTTATTTTGGCTTACCATTCGAGAGATTCTGGTCCTCTGGTGAGGCAGCGTATCCTAGTGGGATGAAATGCAGTGACACCACTCACTTCAGGGCTAGGAAACAAAAAGGAAGGGTCAGTGTTCTACAAGTCCCTTCAAGAACACTTCCCAAGTGGCTTAATAACTCACCAGGCCACACCTTTCCAAGCTTTCATCACTTTCCAATAGGAGGTTCCTGCAGACCAATCTTTCAATATGTGGGCTTTGGGGACATTCGACATCCAAAACACAGCAGAGAGTTAGGATAATTGTTACACCTGGGGAAGGCAATCACTGGAAGCAGACCAGAGAAGGTTTCTGGATAGAATTCTGTTTCTTGATCAGGTGTTAACTAGATGGATTTTTTTTTTGGTACCAGGAATTGAACTCATGACCTCGCGCTTGCCAGGCAGGTGCTATGCTGCTGAGCTACATCCCCGGCCCCACGAGATAGTTTTCTCTTTGCACACACTCACTGAGCTCTGCTACAAATAATTTGTATATTTCTGTAGCTGTATGTTATAATCCATAAAAATCTTAGCATTTCCAAAAGAAATAGCAAGCTTCTTTTTGTTTCTCTCTCTAGGTCCTCCATATGAGCATTTGGAGAGCTAAGAGAAATATTTACTTTTAATTAAAACATATTCAAATGAATTTCCATATTTTTCCCACCTATATAGCATCTCTTGATTAATTTTGTAAACAAGGGAAAGTAGTATGTCTTAGTTACTTTTCTCATTCCTGAGACAAAGTATTCAACACCCAAAATTAAAAAAGGAAAGGTTTATTTGGTTCACAGTTTGTAGAGATTTCACTCTGTCACTGGCTGGCTCCAAGGCAGGATGGCATGGAAGACAGACATTGCAGAGGAGAAACAGTCTTGGCGGGAAGAAGGTAGCAAAGCAAGCAAGGGATGGCCACAGTTCTTTCTGTCTCTTCTATCTCATCCAGGCTACTCAGGGAGGGTAACCCTCATATCCTTAATCCTAGAGTCCTTGATCCTAGCATTGCACCATGAATCAGTCCCAGTTGTCGCACACTGTAGTTCCAGCCACCTATGAAATAGCCCCACCTGTGACTGCATGAGGCTTTAAGGGGATATCTAGACACAAACCATAAGATAATATAAAATCTAAGTATCCTAGGACTTAATGTTTATGAGAGTCTCAATGATGAATTGACTGGTTTTCTGTGGAGTTCTTCTTCCTAAAGCTGGCAGACCTTATTTAGTTGATGTTTTCATCCTCAGACCCCGCATTAACAGCATTGTCACCTAGCCTGCCTTTTCTCCATCAATTCTACACTGAGACTGTTTCTTTTTCTTTTTGGTTTTGTCTGGGGATTCTTTCTGTGGTCTCAGAGGTTGTCTTTCTGTAGTATTTTAAAAGCTTGTTGGTGTAATATGACTGCCCCAACTTTGTTCTGTGTCTGTGCAGAACAACCCTTATCCATACTTCTCTTTTCCTTAACTCATCCCTTTATGGCTTAAATGGAGGGAAATGATTAAAATCATTTATATACTGATTTCATATATCCCTTCCATTCTAGTCTATAAATTTCCCAGCTGCCCATTCACAGCAATTTGAAAAATGAATTTTTAACAGTAGAAACATTGAGTTGGTGGTCTTTCTAGTATTGTAAAACTTATGAGTCACTTTTATTCATTTCTTCAGTTCACAATGTGCACTTGTTTATTTTTTTGAGCTAACTAGACTTAATATAAATTCCTTTATGTAATTCTCAGTATCCTGCAAGAAAGACACAAGTATTCTCAATTTACATATAAAAAGAAGTAACTGTGAAACATGTTCTCTGTGTACTGATTACCAATGTGTCATGGTCCAGTGACACAGAAAAAAACTCATGCACAAAATTTGAGCTCAGGGGTCTGTGAAAATATAGCAACGTATGATGGTAGGGAAATCCTTCATGGTCATTCTAATGCATGTAGTTTAACACATAGGGTGGAACATCCATATCCAGTACCAGTCAGAAGTTGGCCTTCCACTGCCTGAATAGCTGCTATCAGCCTCTGAATCCTGTCTGGCTTTGGGTGTCAGGGCCATGCTGTACTCTCAGAAGGTGTATCTTGAGTTGTAGGCTCCTGTTGCTACAGGAAAATTCTCTGTGGGTTACTTGGTCCTTTTGGTAAGTTAGTCGTTGCTTCATGGAGACTGTCGATTTTGGCTGGGTCTGATCTTGAATGTGTCTTTCCTCTTTGACAACTGAGCTCTCTTTTTTATTATGTGGTTTATTGGAGCCCAAGTGGGAATGTGCAGTATATATTGTTGCATCACATGTGGTTCTCTGGCCTTAAGATACTCAGTCTCCACCAGTGCTCACACTCAGGCTTGTCAGGACTGCCACTTAAGAGGGGTATGTATCTGGTGGCTGTCGTACATGACGTCTGGGTCCAAACTAGAGTAAGTGGTGCTCACCAGTGGCAGTATGAGGCTGCATTCAGCACCC
Organism: Chinchilla lanigera; assembly: GCF_000276665.1. Lineage (NCBI taxonomy): Eukaryota > Metazoa > Chordata > Mammalia > Rodentia > Chinchillidae > Chinchilla > Chinchilla lanigera. The sequence goes on along the minus strand of NW_004955552.1, from coordinate 1,210,305 downwards.
AAGGAAATTGCGGGTGCCTGTGCAGGTGGATGAGGAGGCTTCAAAGGTGTTAAAGGTAGCAACTAAGACACGGCTTGTTGAATGGTTTCTGAGGCCTTATGTTGCCCTGAGCTCTGCTCAAAATTGACAGAGAATGAGGGCAAACAGGCAAAGCTGAAAACTCAGAGTCCTCTTCTATCTGGAGAGATTTTTAGTGATGTGACACAGTAGCAACTTGTACTAACATATATTTATCTAAATTTACCATGTTTGAGGAAAAGGAACAGAAAAAGAAACCTTTTTTTCTCCAAATTTTGCATGAGGAGAACCATGATGAGAAGGAATGACTGAATCTTGGTGTGTTTATACAGTTATATTTTTGTAATGATGATTGCTTAAAACAGTGAATTTACATGAGTGACTCTTTAAGATTTTTTCCTGTATAGAGGAATTACTGAAAAAGTATTAAACCTTGAGATATAAACAAGTACTTGAATAACAGAGTCAAGTGATGAGACAGTGGCACCTAGAGGTACGCAGTGAGTTTGGAGAGTTTGCATTTGAAGCTGATGCTCAAATCTCTGCCACTGGGGTGTCAGGGAACCTGGGTCTGCGCTATAGATGGCTTCTGTGGCCCTACAATCCACCGAAATGTCTGTACATAGATGTTTATGGGCATTTGTACATTTTTCTTAGGAAAAGTTCCACTAGATGATCAAAAGATCCTCTGTCTCGGGAAAGCTTTAGAATGACTGGTGCCGAAGTTATAGTCATCTCAAGGTACTTTTAAAAAATATATTTATTAGTGAAAGTTAATATTATATAACAAGGGTTTATTTTGGAAAGTTGATACATGAATTTTATATATCTTATAAAATATATTTTAAAAGGCAATCTTTTCACCATTTTAACAGGATATCACCTAAAAATCACCCATTTCATATGAAAAAGACAAACAATCAAGAAAACTGCATATAAACTATATTTTAAAGGTTCTTTCTTCCTTTACCTTTTATTTCTCTTCTATATTACTGTGTGACATTTTTATTGATTTTCTTTTCTTCTCTTTTGATAATTTAGAAGGCAGCTATGCTTACTATCATATAACTAATGCTTGCTTTTTTTCTTTGCTATTGAATTTGGTGTTCGGTGGATTATATTCTCTAAGTATTTTATTTCAAGTTAGTAAATAGGATATTAAAGCAGTTTTATTTCTTTTTTTTTTTTTTTTCTCCGGTACCAGGAACCGAACTCACGACCTTGCGCTTGCCAGGCAGGCGCTTCTGCCGCTGAGCTAAATCCCCAGCCCCAAGCAGTTTTATTTCTTAAAGAGAAGGCTTCGGTCTAATAGGATTGAAAACCACTCTATTATGCTGTATGAGAACAATTCCTATGAAATAAAATCTAATGCTTATAAACTGGCACCAGGGACATTACCGATTTTAGGGTAGGGAAAAAAGATTCTATATTTGGAGGAGAAAAAGGGCTGTAGGTAAATATAGAGGAAAAAATACAGTACTCCACAGCCAAAGAAAGGAAAAAGTAGAATCTGGATCTGTTTCTCTCCCTCCTTCATCTTCTCGTGCATCTGTTCTGTTCTGTCATATTTTGTCTTTCTTTTTATTTTCACAAAAAGCAGTACTTACCCAGCACAGGCCTGTGCTTGCTAATTGATTCATATCCTGCACAACCACCCTTACTCTTGTACTTATCCTACCCACAGCAGGGGTCAAAAATGCTAACAATGGGAAGGATAATAAGTGAATCTAAATTTAATCTTTTTCATTTAAACTAATCTCTCTCTAATTAATAGCTGCTCATACCATTATTGCTAATGAATTAGGAGACCGTTCTCCACATCTGTGCAGGAAGCACTCTATTAAATCATCAATTCAAATTCAAAGGGAAACATCCTCCAGCTTTTCACTGTTCCCTTGGTGACTTTCTGCCTAATGAAAAGGGTGTCTGAATATAAAACCAGGACAGAGCCCTCTCCCTTTCCTGCATCTCTCAATTTCAGATTATGTATTAGCTTTCTTCACGCGTCTTAAAATCCAAATGTTGTAAGTATTTACTTTACAACATGCAGTGGATCACACTGAAGCAGAGCAGGGGTTAGGACAGAATAAAGGAGGGAGAGAGGTTGGTGAAGTTATAAGAAAAGCTTTTAAAAAATATCTCAGAGCCCCCATTCCCATCCCACCAGAGAACTGGCTCTGTAAAGCTAAAGGCGACTCTGTGCATGTGCAGTTTGTGAAGCTCCTCTGTGGATTTTTCTCTAGATAGTTGGCTTCTACGCTCCCCATTCCCGGCAGAGACCTACAGCAATACAAGCAAGAGGATACTGCTTCTAAAACACAGGTGAACTTCAATTCTTTTGGAAAATATTCTGAAACTATTTTAAGTAATCTGAGCCTTTTGGATACATAACACAAAATATTAAGTGTTACTATTTCCAGTATTGAAATTCTTAAGTGTACCAGAGTGATGGAAAATACAGAAGTCAAATACAAAGCTCCTGCTTTGTGGGAACTCTCAGGGCAGGTATTCAGGGACACATGTGTATTACAGGTCTCTGCAGTGGAATGTGGTTGAGTTTTGGATTAAACAGAAGCCTTAGACCCAAAAACTCCATCAAAAGGCTCACGGATTTAATAACCAAATTCAGTAGCGTAGCTGGATACAAAGTTGA
>NW_004955552.1:1205016-1207314 GCF_000276665.1 Chinchilla lanigera | reverse complement strand
AAAAGAGGCCTAGAATAGCAAAAGCAATCTTGGGAAACAAAGGAAAGGCAAGAGGCATCATAATTCCAGACTTAAAATTATATTACAAAGCTACTGTGATAAAATCAGCATGGTACTGGCACAAAAACAGACCTGAAGATTAATGGAACAGATTAGAAGATACAGATACAACTACAGACACACTCAGTCACCTTATTTTGACAAAGGGGTCAAACATGTTTAGTGGAAGGAAGATAGCCTCTTTAATAAATGGTGCTGGAAAAACTGGTTTTCTACATGTTGAAGACTAAAACTAGACCCATGTCTTTCACCATGCACTAAATTAACATCAAAATGGATCAAAGATGTAAATATTAACACAGAAACACTAAATTTGTTGGAAGAGAAAGTAGGTAAAAATCTTGATGACACTGGGGTAGGCAGCGAGTTCATGAACAAAAATCAAACTGCATGGGAAATACTTCAAAGAATCAAAGTCATCTTATTGAAAAGTTTTTGCTCATCTAAAGAAATCACCAATAAAGTAAAGAGAAAACCCATGAATTGGGAAAAAATTTTAGCCAACTGTCCCTCAGACAAAAGACTTCTATCTAGGACATATAAAGAATTTTTTAAAAATCAGGGCCCCCAAATTCAAAGACCCAATCCAATAATGGGCATCTGAGATGAACACACACTTTTCTAATGAAGAGATACTAATGGCAAATAAATATGTAGAAAATGTTCAATGTCATTACTCATTCGAGAAACGCAAATGAAAACAACACTGAGATTCCATCTCACTCCAGAAAGAAGGGCTATCATCAATAAATCAACCAATAACAAATGCTGGAGAGGCTGTGAGGAGAAAGGAACCCTACTCCACTGCTGGTGGGTGTAGATTGGTGAAACCACTGTGGAAATCAATTTGGAGATTCTTCACAAAACTACGGTTGGAAGTCCCCTTCAACCCAACTATTCCTCTTCTGGGTATTTTCCCAGAAGAATTAAAGACATCATACCACAGCAATATATGTGCACCCATGTTTATAGCAACACAATTTGTTATAGCTAAATCTTGGAAACAACACAGATGCCTAAACACTGAGGAATGGATAAAAATTTGTGGTATTTTTTCTTACAATGGAGTATTACTCAGCTATTAAAAAAGATAAACTCGAGGCTTTTGTAGGTAAATGGATGGAACTAGAGACCATACTCATAAGTGAAATAGATCGGACCCAGATGGGTAACCATCATATTGTCTCCTTGGTGTGGGAACTTGAAAGACTAGGTAAAACTACAAACATACAATAGATGATAGGAAAGGGAATGAAATTACTCAAAGGAAGGAATGACTGGGATGAGGGAAAGAAGACAAAAGAAAAATGGAAGGCAAAACATAAATATATTTATGAATAGCTGTGATGACTGCATTGCTGTTGTCTGATGGTGTATTGAAATGAGCAGTTAATGCTCACAATTTTTTATGTTCTGATCGACCGCATGCTTATGTCTGGTGGTCTGAGCAACTGATTTGAAGGTTATAATATGCAATGGAAGTACAATGGTGAACTCCTACCATCTTGTCTAGTGAAACTCTGTATTATCTCTAATGTTTTATTGAAGAATTTTTTTCTTATTGTCTTTAATGGTTTGAGCAATCTTTCATTCTTACATCTGGTAATTTGAGCAGTGTAGTTGAGGATAGCGATATGCAATGGAACAACCACTGCTAATTTGTATTAATTTGTCTTGAGACCCTGTATCACTTTGAATGTTCTTGCTTTGATTTGTTTATGTTCATGATACTAGTATGCTGCTACTGTTCTATTTTTCTGTTTGTTTCTCATGTACTACTATCTGTAAAATAAAAAAAAAATTAAAAAAATAAGCAGAAGCCTTGAATATATATCTTACATGGTGTTGCTTAATTGAGATTTCCAAGTGATATTTTCAGTCTATAGACCAAAAAGAGGTTCAAAATCTAATAACACAGGGCATGGAAATACAATTGTTGAAGTCAGACACCTCCAAAAACATCAGTGTAGAAAGAAATAAACTGACATATGAGTGTGAGCTATTGAAATGTCAGTAAAATTTTCTTCACACTTCACTGTGGATGCGACTGTGTACTTTTTATTATGAGTGAAAGTGCTTTTCTAGAGACATACAATTACTGCTGCACCCAAGTACAACAAGTTACTTTAGATATGTTTTTGAGTCCAGGGTTTAAGGACAGGGGTAAAATCTACATACTATGGGTTTTGATTATTTGATTCCTGAAAAAGAAAATTATTGCTTATTTGGGACAACAAG
>NW_004955552.1:1190037-1204891 GCF_000276665.1 Chinchilla lanigera | reverse complement strand
ATTTTTTATATATATAAAACCCTTGTTAAATGGTCACTCTTTGCTAGCTAGCATGTTGGTCCTAGAGATAGAATTAACATAGGATTTGTCTTCAAAGACTGCTTTCTCTATGGGAAAGCTTTGTACATAGCTTTGTATGCAATGATTTCCATGTACTATATTAGGAATGCCACCAAGTATGACAAGGTACCAGAAATCACAAAATCAGGTGAAATAATAGTAAAGAAGAGAGTCCAAGAGCTGGTGACTGCAAAAGATTATTCAGAGAATGAAAGAAAAGAAAGCAAAGCAAAAAACCCCAAACAAGAATTGGAAGGAGAGACCCGTTAGTCTTAAATATTGGTGTGTTTAGAAACAAAAGTAATATGGATGGGAAATTTGTGCAAAGAATTGGAAGGTAAGGTTTTGAAATAGGCTTTTTTGGGTAACAGGGTAGAGTCCCAGGTGTTAAAAAGGAGCACTCATTTTGGGCAGTTTGGCTCAGTAAGAATCCATTCCTAGGACAGCCCAAGGCTAGGGATGAAACTATCACAAGTTATGCTGCAAAGGTGGAGCAATGTGGAAGAACCGTCTCTCCTGTGCTCTCCATGTCTACGTGTGCTTCGGGATTTCTGGGTTGGAATATTCACCATTATTCATCACAAAAGATCCATGCAAGTTTCTGGAGGGCGAGGGCCATGTCAATTGACTTTGCATCTACTTTTGCCATTTTGGTACTTTTCTTTTACAAGGAACACAGTGTCTTTCATGTGTGCATAAATCATCAGTAAACCTGGAATAAGATTTAATCAGCAAACATGATCAGTGTTTATGGTAAGTCAGAGGCAGCTGTCAAGAATGGAGGCAGCTGTCAAGGACATGGAGCTCAAGACAGGTAAAAAATAACACCTCCTCTTAGGATAGGTTTTATTTTGAAGTATTAACTTTGCTGTGTCATCTAAAAGTATTTTACAGGTTATTATTTCCTTGGTTTAGTAGTGTAAGCCATTTTGATTATCTTATTAATCTAACGTAGCAAATTAGGACACAAAATGGTGCTGAGAATGTCCGTCCTGTCAGAGGGGTCTGCTTTTCACCACCACACAAGGCAAGGCCAAAGTGCCGAGTAGCAAACCCCAATTCTGTGGCCAGACCCAGTCAGTGCATGGTCTGAGCCTGTGCTGCAGGAGGAGAAGTTCTAGGATAAAACATGTGCTATAGATCTTATGTATACCTCCACGGTGTTGAAATACTTCCAAGGTGATGGAATTAGGATGCAGAATCCTTGTATGTTGAATTAATTCCCTTATTAAAACAACAACAACAACTCCAGAGAGTACCTTTACCCTTTTAGCTATGGAAGGACATAGCTGTAATCCAGACAGCACCATCTGTAATCCAGGAAGGATACCCTCACTAGATATGGAATCTGCTGCCACTTTTACTTTGGATTTTCTAGCTTCCAAAATTTCTACTGTTTGTAAGCCACTCAGTGTCACAGTTCACAACCATGGCGCAGTGCAAAGGATGAGCAAGTACTCAGAGTCCATGTGCAGTTTCATCTGTAAGAGGGCCCAGAGGTTAGCGTGATAGTATGAGGGGCCAGAGGTTAATGACAGTCTGATTCCTTTTTTTTTTCCATTTGTAGAAAAACCTCAGCAGACAAAATGTTCAGTTGAGAATGCTTTATGCAAGGATTATGTGTGTCTGTGGTGTTTGTTTGGGCAGAACAGAGACAGCCAAGAAGATATGGAAGAAAAAATTGAGAGAAAAATCCATGTGTATTTAATATTATCAGTGTAGTGAATTTCTCCAGTAGAAAAAGACAAAGTTAGTTTAATTGGATCCAGTTTCTTTGAGTGCCTTTCTCCTATTTTCTCTTAAAGAAGAGAAACAGGGAGACAGGACTTAGCCAAATAGTGATTTAAATTTAGTCAAGTATTTCTAAGGGTGCCAACTTAAGAAGTTGCTGGAGTTTATTTCTCTTTCTTTCACTGAGGTGAATTTCCAGCTCAGGCGTTTGGATTGGAGTGGAAGAGTAATCAGCTGCAAAGAGAAAATACATTTGGTGTTTGTTTCTGTTGGAAAAATAATTGAAAGCATGAGTGTTGTGTGGTTTATTTAAAACTTCAAAGTGTACATAATCACAGAGAGGGGAATGCCATCTGTTTATTGTTAGGGCCCTGTTTTACTTTCCTGATTATACTTTCAATATATTCAATGAATTTAGCTTTTTATAAAGAAAATTAATTTTTATTTATGCTTAGTGATAAATTTACTCATTTCCCCTTTTCCATTAGTGGTATAATGGTGTTAGAGAATAGATTAGAACCATTTGGCAATTAATCACAGTCATCCACTCTTATACATTGCTTGCTGGCCAAAATAATCAGTAAAACACTACTCAGAGAAGAAAGAATCCATCCTTTGTAAATCTAATAATATGTTGGCAGGTTTGCAAAGTTTGGTAATAATAGCTTTTATCCTGGAACATAAGAGATGCATTGTCAAATAGAATTTATACAAAATTTGCAATCAATGCTTATCTAACTTAGCATCTGTTATGGCCCATGTCTAGATGTCCCCCCAAAGCCTCACGGGCTTTTCAGAGGTGGCTGGATCTAGACTGCTAGGATCAAGGGCACTAGAATTAAGGGTGTGAATGCTACCTACCCTAAGTAGCCCAGATAAGATATAAGAGATAGAGCTGTGGTCATCCCTTGCTTGCTTTTCTACCTTCTGCCCTCCATGAACAGTTTCTGCTCTGGCATGCCTTGGAGATGGCTGATGATGGACTGAAACGTGTACAAAGTCTGAGCTAAATAAACATTTCCTCCCTTAACTTATTCACAGGAAAGTGAGTGTTCGGTATTTTGTTTCAGCAATGAGAAAAGTAACTAAGACAACATCTTTAGAATCCTTGATGTTTACCAGGAAAGAAACAGAGTTGCTAACATGGAACTTCAGAACTTCAACCTTATTCACAGGAAAGTGCAGAGATTTGCATTATATTGACAGAACTGAGTCTCAAGTCCACTTCTCTTTATTCCTAGCTCAGTGGCAGTTCAACTGTACTGTAAATTCTGCATAGCTAGCATTATTCTTCGGTAGGATGAGTGCAGTTCATGCTAATTCCTGAGCTGATTAACATGCAAATTCTATAATCATGTAGTTAGAGCAGACTGTGTGAAGTGTATGTTAGGTAAACTGTTACATAATTTTGTTAAAATGAAAGTCTAGAGACCAAGGGACCTCTGAAATGAAAGAGTACATTGAGTCATTGTAGATGTTAGACAGAAAAAGCAAGGAGCATGTTCTGCGTAGAATTCCTGAACCCAAAGGCTGGAAGTGCAGGTAGCAGTCGGACATGTCCTGGGAACAGAGAGAGCTCAGAACACTTTTGGTAAATTTTGAGGAAGAAAAGCTCTGTAACCTTATTTGGCTAAGGATAGTAGGAACGAGACAGTGAAGATGGTTGGGGAACTTTGAGATTAGATGATAGCTGTGAGAAAAAATAATCTTTGCTTCTCAACTGGCTCAGGTTAATAATACCTGAAGTTTAAATGGAAACAGGGCACAGAGGCCATGATGGACTGTAGTAACAGGACTTAAACTAGGAGCACCATAGTAGTCTTTTTGTTGTCAATTTTTCCCTGCAGCTAATAACTCATTAACCTGTACGTTACCCTCTCCATCTTCTGGCCTTTGCCATTTAATGTAAGACATCTGAAAATTTTGTTTCTTTTATCAACTTAAACAAATTTTCTAGACTAGTTTTTGTTTTTACTATGTGAAATTTGTGTTAGGCTTAGGCGACTACTTCATTGTCTACATTGTATACCAGTGGAGAGTTTGCCTTATGTGAATCATTTATCAGATAACAGGGACATAGAGACAGACATCCTCCTTCCTTTAAAGAATTTTGACAGCTTGTTACACAGAAAGATAGGACAGACTGAGTGATGGACAGATGGACTGGTACTGATTGAAAGATACTTTTTCTTGAGGACATTGCTTCATTTTGTTTAGTTTTTCAGTCACTACCTTGGCAATTTTTCCTAAGTCTGTGTTGACCTCTTCTTTCAACTGGTTCCTCAAATATTGGGGTTCCTTAGAGCTCTGTCCTAAATACACTGCTGTCAACTTTCCTAGGATTCTATCATCAAATCGTGCAGCTGCTCTTATAATCCATAGTGGGAATTATTAATTTGAGTCCACAGACAAACTGCAGGGAATTTGCACAGGTGACTCAGACATTATCACTCTACAGATGTGAGAGATTCCTAAGTCTGTATCTCTCTTAATCCTCTGAGGCCAAATCTGGCTGCTTCCAATGCATGGTAGTTTGGAGATCTTGCAATTGCTTGAAACTTAAGTTTGATAAAATTATCATTTTTATGTTTCCTGTTAACTTATATATAAAAAAAATCCACAGAAAATGTGATGGTGAGCTGGATTTGGATTTGGCAAGGACATTGGAAGGAAAATGTTTGGTTGGTCTTATTCTAAGAAGTATATAGTAAATATTTGGAGAATTGAGATTAGGGGAGAATAAACATACATTTTAACCCCAGTGGAAATTCACTGCAGGCTATAGCATGGCTGTGAAGAATGTGCTAGATGTGGATGTTCCAGAATCTTCCTCATGTATAACATGGAGACCAGTGAGTGCTCAAAGGGAGAGAGAATATATAGAAAGGTTAAAGATTATTGACCTGTGTCATGGTTAAACAGTAAAGGAGAGATGAAGAGCTAGTAATAGATATGGAACAATCATAGTCATAGAAAGAAGTAAAATGAGACGGTTATCTGATCAAAGTTTAAGAATGAAGGGACAAATTGAGTTAAGCCTTAAAAGGGACCGAAAAGCAGGAACATAATTATTCACCAAATTTAGAATTAATGATATTTTGTTTGCTTTGGAAGCCATTTTAGAAGAATATGGAGCAAAGCCAGATTTTTGAACAGTAAAATTGATTTTAGTAGAAGAAAGGGGAAAATATAAAGAAGAGCTATCACCAGTTACACACTATTCCCCAGAGAAGTTGCAATGGACGGGATTCTCTGGTCCTTAGTGTTGTTTTATACCATATTTCTGTTTTTGCTATGGGTTACCCAGTCTTCCTTCCTCCCTTCCCTCTTTCCCCTTCCCTCCTTTTCTCCTTCCTCCCTTTCTTCCTTCATTTCTTCCTTCTTTCCTTCCTTCCTCCCTCCTTTCCCTCCTTGTCTCATCCCAATAAGATCTGTCAAATACTGTTCCCTCAGTTTGAAAGCCTGGAGCATGCCATTTCTTTAAAAGTTCTTCAGATCTTTGCTTTAATAGTTAGATGCAAAGGAGATAGGGATTGGTTTATCTGGAAGCTTTCTCTAATGGCTGTGAAATATTATGAGTTATAATTTAGTGTTCCTTGTTGTGTATTTTAATTATGTCTCTATCAGTTTATCTGTCTACCTATTTAATACATATTCTAATAACTTCTTTGAGGCACTACTTTGTGATGATTACAAATTGTAGATTAGTAGTTATAAACAGTTATACAGTTTACTCTGAACAGTGTTGAAATTAAAACTAGAAAATGGCAAATGAATCTTTTTGGTGATGAAAATGTACAGACTGAGATACCAGTAAAATAACCCACCATTTGGAGGGGAGAGAATGACAAGGACAGGCTTGGCTCTCAGCTGCTCGAAGATAAAGCTGAGCCAGCAGAAAATGGGGCCAGAAAGGATGAGGTACATGGTACAAATCCACAGACTTGATCATGACATCAGCAACTGGCTCCAGACTTCAAATATGTGGCTGTGGAAGAAAAAGGAGATTTTGGCTAATAGCTCAGCATTTATTCCAGTATGAGCACAATGCAAAAAGCAAAAAAGAAATCTAAGTATGCAAGATTAGTACAAAATAGATAGGATCAGAGAAGACAAAGGATGGAGAGCCTGAGCACTAAGAATTTACCAGTGGCCTCGGGGAGCATAGGGGTTTAAGTGCCACTTCAGAGCAATAAAAATGAAATGTCCCACCACTGTAGAGGTTTGGAACTTCTAATAGAGTAAGCATTTGATTAATGAAACAACATATACTATAAAGAAGATGGGATCATAAAAACCTGGTTTTTAACAGCCTAAGTACCTTTTGCAGCTTGAAGTCCTTTATCACATTGTAAATCACCCCTGGAGAGAAATAACCAAAGTGAGACAAGGCAGACATTCATTACCAGCCTGTCCACCTTGGGACCTGGGCTCAAGTTTCCTAAACACACTGTCCCTGCTAGCACTCTAGGTACCTTGGATCTGTTATGGGGAAAGGAGGGCTCAATAATTCTACTTTTAGTAAAGGTCTCAGAACAGAAAATGGTACTATCTAGAGCCTTTTCCTTTCCCTTAATATCTGTATTCTACAGTCAAGTGTGCTTCTGTTGGTAGAAATTGATATAAGCCATGAGCATCAGCCAGTCAGGACCCAAAATCTTGGGGCTCACAGCAATGAATACTATTTCTTCCTTGTTAGTGTGTCAAGTGGTTGCACTGTCATTCAAGGTTGCTGCATCTGACTTTCATTTCCAGAATAAAATGGAAAAGCAGTGGCGGCGGGCATGCTGTTCTTGTGGTGTGGTCTCTGAACACAGTAAGACAGTCCAAATCTCATGAGTTCCTTTCAGCCCCTGTTTGCAGGGGTTATACTTGAAGTCTCCCCATGTTCCATTGGTCAAAGTAATTCATAAAGATTAACTTCAGGATTGGTGGGGATATGGAGAAGTGTGTTTACCCACTGAAAATCAGAAGGAAAGACAAATTGCTTTAGAATTATTCCACTGAGCAGACCATAGATTGTGCAGGTGGATTGATCACAGGCACCTAAATGCAGAGTCTGGATGCCTAGTTGACAATCTCTGAAGTCAAACTAGGCTGTGCTATTCTCAGAAGATATGTGCTCACACTGGACATATTTACTAATATGTCAGGAATGAATGCTGATTTTCAGAATTTTGACTCAGATTTATAACGTTGATCTCAAGCAGGTTCTTGGTGAAATAGCTATTGACTCCAGGAATACATGAGAAACTGTTGTTAGGACTATACACAGAAGGTCTAGTTTGCTTCTCACATCAGCCATGTAAGGTCTCATTTTTCATATGAAGGAACCAAAGTTTACAGGTTACTTCATGCAAGTTTCATCAAGCTAAGAAGTCCAGAGATGAGATTTGAATCTATTACTCACTCCAATTTACAGTTTAATACTGAAAAAATTTGTCAGAGTTTAAACTTATTGAGATACTGAGAACCAAAATACATTTGTCAAATTCTGTTTCTAAGTTTCTAGCCTTTGCACCAGAAGTTCCACTTTAAGAAATCTTAGGGAATTTGTCTAAGGATGCTTGTGGTAGTATTATTTGTAATAAAGAAAGTTAGAAATAATCTAAAGGATAGGAATTTCTTAAGTAATTTGATACATGTGTATTAAGCCATAAAACTATCATTTAGACAAATGTTTAATGGCATTGAAATTATATGCAGGGGAAAGAGATCATACAATAAACTGCATATTAAGACCCCAGTTTTATAGAAAGAACAGTGAAGTATTAATAGAGAATAATGTACTTTTAGGTAGTAAGTTTGTAGGTGACCCATCCCCATATACGCCACCAAAAAGATCTAGTTTCTATGACCTAGTGATGCTATAGCTGTTGCAATACCTTAGCAAAACACACCACACATTCTTTGTATGTTTATTGTGGTGCTGGTGCTGTAAACAAACCTATTGTGTGATCGGTGAACTAAAAAATGGACATACAATTATGTATAATTCATAGAACTTGAAACTTGTTGGGGGACTGGGCTGTGTAAGGGTTAATTTGCTAAACACAGTGGTGTCTGACAATGCTAGAAAAGTTCATATTCACAGCCTCTGAAGGCAAGGTAAGACTGCAGCTTCAGGGTTGATACTCACTATTCCAGAGCAATAAACTGTCAACTTTAGAGATCAAATAGTTCTCTTAATTAGCAAGATTTACTGCTTTGAATGTCTTTATTCTAACTTTTCAAGGCCTGCTCATTTTCATGGGCTTTGCCTTAGATGTACCCTCCTACACCCCCTCGAATTGTTAAGAACCCAATAAATACAGGTGGTCAACAGAAGTATTAGTTCCAAGAGAGTTCTGGTCTTCCTGGACTCCCACAAACCTTGTTTACTTTATTCTTACTTAATTCTTTCCTGTATGCTCATCTCTAAGATCTGGAGCCTGATCAGCTTCTGATAAATAATGGTAACTATGCTAATAGTTTATTTTTTATTATACGATACTTTTAACCATTAGTTTAGAATTGACTCCAACATATAAAAATAGTTTTCTATAAAACAATATGCCATGTGATACCAGCAGCATCCTCTTTCAGCAAGTTTCACTTTGTCTCTTGATTGCATCATTTTCTCCTGTGCTTGATTTAATCTTGTATTATTTGGTTCATTGTAGCCCATATGGCTCAGGTGTGTTATATGATACATTATGTAGGTCTATGCAAATACATTTAGGGATTACACAGTGACAAATCCATCTGACTATGTATTTTTCATGATTGTGTATGTGTGTGTGTATAAAACTAAAGACTTACCCTCTCACCAATCCAGAGTCCCTCAAAATAGCCTTGCAGCCAAACTCAAGTTAAGAAAGGCATTCATGCCCCATGGGTACTTCAGGACAAACTAACCTTCATCAGTAATACCAGTTTGGCCCCAGGTTGAGGTCAGTTTGAGATCCAGTTTTAGAACTAGCCCCATTTGAGATCTATGGCTAATAATTTTATAAGAGATAAATAATCCTGTTGGAATAATCCCTGGTTTAGAATAACAATTGTTACTTGTTCTTTTTTTCATAGACTAGAAAAAAATTATTTTTAGAGTCATTGTACTGCACAGAAAAGAAATACATATTCTTCACAGCAAATTTAGAAAGTAGAAATTTCAATAATAAAATCTATAATCTCATTTTTAGTTGTAATAATTTTTAAAATTCAAATTTATATCCTATGTGTATACACATGTCCACATACATAGTTATATACAAGTAGAAATCTACATACAAGCATGCATGGGTATATGTTACATGGAAACTCCATAGTGAATGTGCGATTTTATCAGGGCTTTCACTCTCCAGCTACCTGCTAAAGGAGAAAATGTAGGTATGACAATAAGAATGTAATTATAATATCAGCATGAAATTTTAATTAACATAAAACTCAGAATTATTTTTGGTTTTAAGTAAAAAGAATCTTTGACAGAGAGATACTAGTGGCTCTAAGAAAAGCATTGTCAATATGGCTGAATAGCAGAGGAGCCACATTGGAGTTACTAAGTTATTAAGTAACTAAGAGTTACTAAGAGAAAATCAACTCAAACCATAGGTAACTGGAAGAAAAGGAATATCCTGATGCCCAAACCAGTGTGAAATAAGAGACCTGTAGATCAAACAAAAGAAAGGCATAGGACTTGATAAAGTGGCCAAACAGTCCACAGGGCTGTTTGTGGGACCTGCATCTGGGTGTGGAGCAAGACACACCTTTCTGGGAAGTTCCCAAAAAACTGGTGGACTGCAATAGCATGGCAAAAATAAAGCCACACAAAATAGATGTGGGATATAGGAATTTTGCCTCTTTTGCCTTCCAGCAAACAAAGGATGGTGTGTACTGTCAGCAAATTTCATAGGCACACACAGGGATGAGTGACCAGAAAATAGTTGGGAGGGCCCCAGAGAGCCACCAGTTTTTTCCCCTTTTTTTCTGGTGTGCATCATAGCATGTAAGTAGAACCTCTAATCACAACAGGGTTAGGGACTGCAGTGGCAGTGGTCAAAGTAGGGAGTGGAATAGTACTAGCCCTCCTTCCCTAAGAAAGAGAGTAACATGGGACTTAAGCATCCTTAAGCCTTGATGGGTCAAGGAGTGGGAAGTCAGCACTCCCCCACCCTTCCCCAAGCAATATGAGAGGAGAAAGATGTTGTCCATGGTGAATAGAGGAGGCTACACAGGGTTGGGTGGGGCCAGCTGTACTTGGGAATGGGAACAGCCTCAGGCTGTCTCTGTCTGAGGGCACCACAGCAACTGGCAGAGTGAAAGAGAGACAAACAGGATAAGGAGACATAGTGGAGTACCAATTGGTACACTGAAAGTTAATGGCCGAAAATTGTAGCCCTAGCCCCACAGCCAGAAGCCAGGATCAGCCCCCATGCAGCATGAAGCCTGCTGCAAATGTGGTGGGCTGTTCAGCACAGGTCTGGCACTGACTTGGGCACTGCCCCAGAGCTGGGGACACTAATGGGACTTCATTGTTTTGTTTTCCTTTCTCTTTTCTTTTTTTGGAGGGGTGTTTTTTTTTTACTTTTATTGTTTGTTTTGTTCATCTTTTTCCCTCTTTCCTCAACTTCCTTTCTTGATTTTGTGATATTTTGATGGGAGTGAACACTGCCTTTAGTCTTTCTGGTTCTCTTCAATATTCTTTTGCTTTCTCCTTCATTCTTTCTCTCCTGTCCTATCCTCCAGTTTCTCGATGCTTGGGCAATAATCCTTTGTCCTTCAGCCTCACTTATACAATATTCCTCTTCACTCAACTCTGTACCTTTTCTGTATGCCTCTTAAATTCCTACCACTACACCCCCCACAAGGCACAATCACTCTACTAATTGGAAACTCACAGTATACAAGTTCCTGGGTTATGTTGGATTTTGTTATATAACTGTAGATCTTGCTATTATAGTTATAGGCACCAAATTAGTAGCTACCAAAGTTTGTAAATTTCTAGGCTGTACTTAATGGTATTGTCATTGTTAATTGTACTACTTTACCCAGTGTGTCATATCTATTATAATCAGTTGTTCTCACTTGTATGACAACACTGTGATTATCTGGGTTCATGATCATCACCATGGTCCAGTAGCAAAGGACTGGGTGCTCAACTAAATAACAAATTCTCACGTATAATAAATTAAAAAGGTAGGATCTTGGGATAGACACAAAGGCCAAGATCCAGCTACACCTAGAAGATATTTCAGAGAAATACACATTTCCTAGGGAAGCCTCAATACTAGTGATAAAACTACATACTATAAGCAATTTATAAGAATCAACACATAAAGCAAATTAAAATAAAAAGCAGAAAATGACAGGACAGAGATGCAAAATGCAACTCTAGACCTCCAGTCCATCTAGGACAAGTCCAGGGGAAAACTAAATAGAAGAAATGAAAAGCCATTCACCTGAATTTTCTGAAATGGTAGCAGCAGAAGAAAAAAAAACAGATGAAAGGGGCTATAGAGAAAATCAAATCAGAGGTAATCTCTCAGATAAAAAAAGAGATACTGATAAAATGAAGAACTTTCTCAGTGAATTGAGAGTAGACACAGAAAAAAAATAGGAGCTTAGGAAAATGATGTAAACCACAGACAACCACCATAGGAAAGAAATGGAGTCCATGAAACAGATTTAAACAGGCATCTAGGAGGTTAAAAATTCCATTGAAAGTATTTACAGCTGAATGAACAAAGGTGAAGACAGAATATCAGATCTGGAAAACAGGATTGCAGTTAGCAGTCATTAAAAATAGCAAGGGACCATGAAAAAAAATCAATCCAACAGCTGAAAAGTCATGCAAAGCAGAAAAACGTATGATTGATTGGAGTCAGTGAAAAAGCAGGAAACTGCAAACAGCATAAAAACCTGTTCACAGAATTAATGGTAGAAAACTTCCCAAGTGTGGAAAAAGAATTTGACATACAGAAGTGAGGCATAGAGACCTCCAATTAGCCCTGACCAAAATAAAACCCCATCAAAGCATAATAATCAAGATTCCAGAAACTCAACACAAGAACAGAATATTAAGAGCTGTGAAGAAACAAATCATCTATAAAGGAAAGCCCATCAAAACCACAGTGAACTTCTCAACATAAACACTTATGTGAAGGAAACCTTGGAATGAAGTATTTCAAGTCCTGAAAGAGAACAATCCTCAACCCAGATTGGTGTACCCTGCAAAATTATCTCTCAAAATCAGTGGAGAAATAAGATACTTCCATTATAAGGAACTGAAGAAATTCATGACCAACAAACCCACTCTTCAAAATCTTCTGCAGGATATTCTAGAAAGACAGAATGAAGACTAAAATTCCAAAACACCAATAGAAAGAATTCACACAGAAAGACAAACAGTGAAACAGAGGGGAAAGACAGGAAACCAACAACAGGAAAATAATATGACAAGGAGAAGCCAATATACATCAACGGCAACCATCTATGTGAATGATTTCAATTCAACAATAAAAATAAATAGTCTGGCACAATAGATGAAGAAACAAGATCCAACAATATGCTACAGAAAGAAACAGATTTAATTAAAAGAAATTCAGAGTTTGAAAGTCAAAGGATGCAATACAATACTTCATGTGACAGGAATCAGGAAAAAGCAGGGTTAGCTCTTTTATTTGGATAAAAAGTAAATTTTAAGCCAAGACTGATCAAAAGAGAGAAAGGTCACCACATACTTGTTAAGGGAAAACTCCAATAGGAAGAGATAACAATCATCAGTATATATGCAGGAAATACTGGCACACACAACTATCTAAAACAAATATAAATGGACATGAACAGTCAAATAAGCACTAACAGAGGTGTAATGAGGGATCTCAATACCACAATGTCACAGACAGATCAACTAGACAAAAAATCCACAAAGAAGTATCAGAACTGAACTAACCCTTTTAAAAAATGCACTTGTGTATGTCTTCAGAGTATTCCACCCCACATCAGAATACACATTTTTCTCAGCAGCACACAGTATGTTCTCCAAAATAGACCAAGTGCTAGCTCATAGAACATCCTTAACTAAATGCAAAGAAAGTGAAGTTATTTTATCCATATTACCAATCCATACTGCAATGAAATTGGAAATCAATAGCAAAATAAACCAAAAAACTACATAAACACATGGAAATTAAATAACACCCTCCTGAACAGCCAATAGGTCACAGATGAAATTAAAGAAGAAACTAGACTCCTTTCTACAATTAAATTATAATACTGATACAACATACAGGAACTTAAGGGATGCAATGAAAGCAGTCCTATGAGGGAAAATTATAGCCATGAACTCTCACATCAGGAAAAAATAGAAAGCTCAAATAAACAACAAATGTTTAAAATGAAATTTCTAGAAAAAGGGGGACAAATCAGGCTCATAGCTCATACAAGGGAAGAAATTATAAGATCAGAGCAGAAATTAATGCATTGTGACTAAGAAAAGAGTACAAACAATCAATGAAATGAAGAGTTGGTTCTTTGAAAGGTTAAATAAAATTGACAAAGCCCTAGCCCACCTTATGGAAAAGGAAAGAAAAGACTCAAATGCATGCAATTAAGAATGAAAAGAGTGAAACTACAACAGATCCTGTAGAAATCTCATTCATGGGAAAGCTCATTCATACCTACTTCTAGAACCTGTATGCAAATAAGATGGAAAAAAGAGAGAATGGGCAGATTCTTAGGCACATATGAATTACCAAAGCTGAAATAAGAAGATATAAAAATTCTAAACAATCCAATATCAGTCAATGAAACTGTAATTAAAAGCCTACCAACAAAGAAAAGCCCAGTTACTGATGGATTGACTGTTGAATTCTATAAGAAATTTAGAGCTGTAATGTCACCAGTCCTCAAACTCTGTAATGAAATTGAAAAAGAAGAAATACTCCCAAAGTCACCCATGAAAGCAAGTGTTACCCTGCACACAAAACTAGAGAAGGATCCAGTGAAACAAGAGAGCTATAGGCCCATCTCACTAATGAACAAAGACACAAAAATCCTCAAGAAGACACTAGCAAAGAGAATGCATCAAATCATCATTATACATTATGCACAGAAAGGATTCATACCAGGCATGCGGGGATCACTCCACCTACACAAATCCATAAGTGTGTCATATCAACAAAATCAAGGATAAAAATCACATGATCATCTTAAGATGTGCAGAAAAAACATCTGACAAAGTTCAAAATACATCTGTGATAAAAAGCCTACAGAAATTGGAATAGATTATAGTTATCTCAGTCTGATAAAATCCATCTATTACCAACCAACAGCCAATGTCATTCTAAATGCTGAAAACCTGAAAACTTTCAATCTAAGATCAGGAACAAGACAAGGATGCCCACTATCACCACTCCTTTCAATATAGTTCTGGAAATATTAGCCAAGGCAATTGGGTAAGAGACAGAAATAAAAGGAAAAAAGATAGGAAAAGAAAAATTTAAACTATCATTATATGTTGATGATATTATATTCTGCATAGAACCCAAAAACTCTACCAAAAATTTCTACATTTAGAAACCAAATTCAGTAGTTTAGCTGGATACAAAGTCAACACTCAAAAATCGATAGCATTCCTATATACAAATGACAAACTCACTGAGAGAAATTAGAGAAATTAGGGAAACCACACCTTTCACAATAACATTAAAAAAGTGAAATACATAAGAATCAATCTAATGAAGACAGGAAAGACCTTTACATTGAAAACTATAGTACTCTGAAAAAGGTGATCTCAGAGGATATCAGAAAATGGAAATATAATCCTAGCTGTTGTGTGGGAAGAACCAATGTTGTAAAAGAGTTATACTTCCAAACTTATTATACATATTTAAGGCAATTCTAACAAAATACCAATAGCATACCTCACAGAATTAGAGAAAAAAATCCTAAAATTCATTTGTCACCAGAAGAGACTTAGAATAAAAAAGCAATCTGGGCAAAAAAGGCAAGGCAGTAGGCATGATAGTCTCTAACTTGAAATTATAATACAGAGATACTGTAATGGAAACCACATGGTCATGGT
>NW_004955552.1:1188250-1189807 GCF_000276665.1 Chinchilla lanigera | reverse complement strand
TAAATATTAAAACAGAAACACCAGATCTACTGGAAGATAGAATAGGTAGAACTCCTGAAGACATAAATGTAGGCAAAAATTTATGAATAAAACCCTGATTGGACAGGAAATATTACAAAGAATCAACAACTGGAATATTATCTTATTAAAAATCCTTCACACACTGAAACAAATAATCAACAGAGTGAAGAGATAGCCCATAGAGTGGGAAAAATTTCAGCCATTGGTTCCTTAGACAAAGGACTAATATCTAGAATGTATGAAGAATGCAAAAAAATCATACCTCCCAAATTTAAAGATCCAATACAAAAATGATTATGTCAAATGAATAGACACTTCTCAGATGAAGAGGTAGAAATGGCAAATAAATATACTAAAAGATGTTCAGCATCATTTGTCATTTGAGAGATGCAAATTACAACAATGTTGATATTTCATCTCACTCCAGAAAGTAGAGCTGTTATCAAGAAATCAACCAATGACAAATGCTGCCATGGCTAGGCAGAAAAAGCAACCCTTCACCATTGGTGAAAATGTAGACTGGTGCAATCACTGTGGAAATCACTGTGGGGATTCCTCACAAAACTAAAACTAGAGGTTCTATTTGACCCAGCTATTCCCCTTTATGGTATCTTCCTGAAAGAATTAAAAACACCATATCATGGCAATATATATATACACACCCATGTTTTATAACAGCACAGTTTATAATAGTTAAATCTTGGATGCAGCCCAAATGCCCATCAACTGATAAATGGATAAAGATATGGATTTTATTTTACACATGGAGTACTACTCAGTCATAAAGGAGGATTAACTAGAGACATTTCTAGGTAAGTGGATGAACCTTGAGACCATACTCTTAAGTGAAATAAATTAGACTCACATGTATAACTATTGCATTGTTTCTCTGGTGTGAGGAACCAAAAGTATAAATAAAGACAAAAATGTATCAGAGGTATTGTGAAATAGCAAGAAAATGTTCAAATGGGAAAGGGGAACTAGGCATGGGGGGAGTGGCAATGGCAGGAAGGGAAAAGGAAAAAAAAGAGAAAAGAAGGAAAAATGAAAACCAAGCTTTTGTAAATAAGGAGGGAATGGGGGTTTGAAAAGAGGGTAGGGAAATGGAAAAAAAGAAGAATCAAGATATAGCATGTACAGGTACAAATTCTTTTATAATGAATGTGATCATTATTGATGTCTAAAATTTACCAATAATCTTAATTAATTAAAGAAAAACAGTGTCTTTGGGATTAAGCAGCTACTGTACCAACCACAAACCAAAACAACAACAAACACCATAAAATCCAAAACAATATGCCTCACTGAAGGAGGGTTTAAGGGTGAGAAATATCTTTCTGTTCTTTTTTTGAGACAAGGTCCTGCTATGCAGTTCAGGCTTATCTTGAACTCACTATGTAACCTGCACTGGCCTTACACTTGGGATAATCCTCTTGCTTCAGCCTTCTGAGTGCTGGGATTGTAGGCACATGCCACTATATCTGGTGGGAATATCTTTCTTGAAAATAATTTATTTTGCAGGAACAACTAAAGAGA
>NW_004955552.1:1102056-1182365 GCF_000276665.1 Chinchilla lanigera | reverse complement strand
CCCAGCCCCCAGCCAGAGAAGTCCCTGGGCCCTTCAGTCCCGATCTCCTCTCTGCCACCACAGCGACTCAGTCTGTAATGTCTGCGGGGTCCTTGTTCACCCTTTCTGCCCTCAGGGATTAGATGGGAAGTACCTGGCTCTGTGCGCGCGTTTCAGCTGGGAACCGTGGTGGTATGCGTCCAGCACACACTCGGACCCAGGAGCCCTGCCGCTCCTGGAGAACTCGCTACCTGGGCACGAGGCGTGGGGGGCTGGTGGAGCCTGCTCGGCCGGCTCCGAGGGTCTGCTCGTCCCGCCCATCCCCTGGGCCTCCCCGCTCCTAGCAACTCAGTCTGTAATGTCCGCGGGGTCTTTGTTCTCGCGTCCTGGCCTCTGGGATTAGATGGGGCCTACCTGGCTCTCTTCTTTTTCTCTTGAAAGAATTTTTTGTAATTTAATTTTATCCATTGGGTTTTAAATTTTAAATCCATGACCTATGAGATGATCTTAGCCATTCTGTCTTTATTATTACCAATTCTTCTTATGTAAGATGATAATGCTGTAAGAATGGCTAGCATTCAGAAATCAACCAATAACAAATGCTGGCGAGGCTGTGGAGAAATAGGAACTCTCCTCCACTGCTGGTGGGAATGCAGACTGGTGAAATCACTGCAGAAATCAGTTTGGAGATTTCTCAGCAAACTAGGTCTAGAGGTCCATTCAGCACAGCTATTCCCCTTCTGGGTATTTTCCAGAAGATCTGAAAACATCATATCACAGTGATACATGTGCATCCATGTTTATAGCAGCACAATTTATAATTGCAATATTGTTGAAGCAACCCAAAGGTCCATCCACTGAGGAATGGATAAAAAAATGTGGCATTTTTATAGAATGGAATAGTACTCAGCTATCAAGAAAGATAAACTTGAGGGTTTTACAGGTAAATCGTTACAACTAGAGACCATAGTCATAAGACCTCCATGTGTAAGCAACATATTGTCTCATGAGAGTAAGAACCTGAAAGAGTGAATGAAAATTAGGAGCTATGATAGACATTGTGGAATGAAAGGAAACTCCTCAAAAGTAAAGAGCGACTGGGATGAGGGTAAGGAGAAAAGAAAGAAGGGGAAATTATGTATATATGTATATACAGGAGAGCTAATATAGTTGCACTACTGACTTCTATCACTTTACTGAAAGGAACAGTTAATGATTAATTATTTGATCAATCTTTCATGTCTCTTTGTTTTCCTGAGAAACCACTTTGAAGAGATCAATATGTAATATAACAACCATTGTTAATTTCCTACCACTTTGTCTGTAATTCAGTATTGCTTGTATTGTTCTTAGGCTATTTTGTAAATGGATATCTGTTTGTGAATATGTTTTCCTTCTTTTATTTCTTAAAATAAAAATTAAAAACATCTCTGGAGTCTTTGGAAAATGTTGCCCAGGTATTTTAGTTATATACTTATGAAGTACATACAAAAAAAGGCTAAATGAGTTTGACAAAAAATTTAGAATGATGTCTGTCCACCACATTTCACTTTAAATGGAAAAGGGGTCATCCATTCCAAACGGGTAATGTAACTCGTTCTTTTTGATAAAGGTGAATAAAAATTATTAGTCAAGTTTCCACAAAATTTGAGAGTGGGAATTAAACTCAATTTATAGATGAGGAGCCAGAGGTTCAGAATGATGAAATATTCTGTTGACAGTCACACCGGTGTTGTTCTGATGACTTTTAACTCTTACCACACTGTCTTTTAATATTTATTAGGAAGTCATCTGATGGAGAAACTTTGAACATTTTTGGAAAAATCAGTGCTTTCTCAAGGTCATCCTTCTTAAAAACTCCTTTATTTAGAGAACCTACATTACCCTTATGGAAATGAGACTGGGGGTCCTCAGAGTTAATGTTCCCTGTGGAGGTAACTGACCATGTGCTTGCTTTGCATAGATCAGGCCTCCTAAATACTCAGGAACTCAGGGCATAAGAAAAGAATTACTAAGTAATCATTGTTCTCAAGGGAAAGTAAAAGGGTTTGTTGCTTTTGTCTAAAGTAAAACAGGTTTCATTAGTAACTGTATTCACAGTGTAAGGAATAGGATAATAAGAAAAGGGTTTTATTTGCTGATGGATAATTACCCTGCACTAATCCGTGTGGTTCCGATACTGACTGCATCGTATGATCAGTGTGCAACATCACCGGCCACCTCATTTTTTACACTTAGAAGGAGAGTCAGAGTCATGATTTCAGGCCATCTCACATTTCTCCTCATTTTTCTTGTCTTTGATAATGAAAAAGTGTGTACAACTTTACAAAAAAAAAAAAAAGCCCACAAACTCCAGAGTGAGTAACTAAACTCATTGAGCATTTCTCAGCTATCTGGTTTCATCCTGTCCGTGGAGAACTCATGAGTGATGTGCATGTGACACATATATAATTTTCTTTTTTTCCTGTTATGTAAACATTCCAAAGAGGGAAACATTAAAATTGAACCTAGGGAAGAGGAATCGTTATGAATTATGATTTAGCGGCAAAGTCACTGCCAGAGAAACAGAACCTGTCTCTCTTACCCTGATGGTACTTGAGATAAAATACAGGAGGATGTGGCACTGCTCTCCTTGATAAATTGAGCACTAGAAAAGCCATGAATGTGAAATTATCTAGCACATGATAAATCTGCTGTAATAAATAAAAATCCAATAGTCAGAAGAAGTAGGGGCTGCATGAAGTAAACTTTGCTTCATACCCCGTCTCTCTGACTTTAGGCAGGATTCCTGGCTCTTAGTACTGTATAATTAGGCCCTTTAGATCATGATTAGCATCACAATAATACTGGTTTGGAAACTAAAAGTCAGAGAGCAAGCAATGTTCAACTTTTTAAAAATATTTTAAAATATTTGTCAGGATAAATGGCAGATGGTTGGAATTTTTTTTTTATTCTAAAATTAACAGAAATGACAGTCTCCCAATTGTTTTTCTGAGAGGCTAGCACAAAATTAGTCTTTTAAACAAGTTTCCCATTTACTTCTGCAAAATTTGTTGTGTTTTCCAGGCAAAAATGAATGTCCTATTTTAAAGTATTTTGAAAAATTCTCAAAAACATCATCAGAAAACTCCACTTCTTCCTTTGATAATTAAGCTATCAACAAAGACCACCATTTCACTCATGTTTTATAACAAGTGAAGAATTTAAGTTCATTTTATTTAAGTATAATAATTCAAGAGCAAACATCAGGATTCAGAGGTCTGTTTGTAACATTTTTGAGTTATTGACAATATAACTCTCTAGCAGACTGAGTCAAACAAAAATAAAATTAAGTGATAGTCCTTTCTTCTTGTTCTAAAGGGACCACCAATTCCTCTGCAGGTTGTTGAGATAGATCAGTACTGAGTTGCTTCACACTTACCTTTGGCTTACCAAAGTTCAGGTCGGCAAAAATGGCTAGGCCTGCAGGTAAATCACCACTGATGTGAGAGAAATGCTAGAGAATTCAGTAAATAAGGAATAAAGTGTAGATGTCTTAAAGGTACACTGTTTAAAATCTTGCTGTGCATCATGTTATTTAATATACTTAAAACAAAGTATTATTTCTCATAGCTTGATAAGTTCCAAATCCACTTGTATGTGTATCTTGCATGCATGTTTCCTTCCACTGACTTTATTTTGGAGATAAGCCAGAGAAGATCTAAATACATGAGGTCATTTATTTGCATCCCTTCATGTCCTAACCTCCGTGGAATCCAAACCTGTGAGCTATTCTGTGTGCCTTCTTTCTGTTGTGAGATATGACTGGGCAAAAATTTACAAGTTGATCTTCTTTAATTTTATTTCTAAGTATCAGTGCTCTAGGGTCAGAGAGACTCCAGCAAGCAAAGCAAAAATTAGAAAAACTCCAAGAGTACTAGAAAAGCTCTGATGGAGGGAAGAAGAGTGGACGAGTGGTAAAATAGTGTTTTGTGGGAGATAAAGGTCTGCTTTGGTCTCTCAGGCACAGCTATGTGTTGTCTGCAAATCTTAAGAAAGCTTTGTAACGTCTAAAAGCAGAGAAAACCTACACCTGGAGAGAGCCAGGAGAGGTGATGGAGAATAGATGACCCGAGAGAGTCACAAACTTTCTCAATATATTGTGACACAGACATGTAGTATCAGATCTTGCATGTCCATTTGCATTCAAGAAAGCTACCATCATGAAGTGGACACATGGAGGTGTGTGACCAGTGGTTACCTGCATGTACTGATGGATGATGGAGTACCTCAGCAAGGGGACAGACATTTCATACAATGCTGGACTTGACAGAATGCATGTAGGACCAGAAGCTTCCCAAAGCCATGGCTCCCTGGAACTTAGATATGATTTCTAGAGAAGGACAAGGAGAGACAAACTGACTGACATAATTGTTTCTAATCCCAATAGAACTGGAAATTCAAAAATAATTTTAAAATAAGAACCACAACTCTCCCCCATGTGAGTTTTAAGACTAAGGTACATATTCAGTACCTATGCTTTCATTTTTAATAGAGTACTTATTCTAAAGGGTCTACTGATATTCATACCTCGTTACTCATAGGAGAAGCTGTATAGTATTTTGGAAAGGTTAAATAGGGAAGTTCAAAAGTCCTTCTTCTGCTGCACATCTTCTCTCGGCCTCAGTTTTCTTATTTGTAAAATGAGGGCTTTGCACCCAATGATCTCCAAAGATAGAGTTCTGACAGTGTGATCTCTGAGTCTTTACTACCCTATTTGCCAAATCATTGGTTAGTGCTACCAGATTAAATGTTGTACACAAAACCCCTATCTAGGAACTTGTCATGCAAGTGGCCCACAAATAGTAATTTCTACCATCTTCCCTGCTTAATGGCATTGTCTGGTGACCACCCTTTAAGTTCAAAGGTATGGTTTCTAAGATCTAATTAATACAAAAGGCCATAATTTCCTCTTTTACCTAAGTGCCAAAGACACTTAGTTCTGAAGAAACAATGGAATAGGTAGATGTACCATTTTGTTTCCATGGATTGCTTTTTCTGTTATCCTTCTATCAATTGTGGTGAAAGGATCTTTTATCTGTACTATGAACAGGAGTGATGGCTAAAACACTGTGATGGTAGGTAAGGAGGACTCTTTCCTCAGTGGGAGTTCATGAAGAGACGGTTAGTAATAGACTCAAAGTGGCAGCTGGTTGACCTGAATTTTTTGCTAAGCCAGAGACAGGACTGTTTCACAAGTCTGTTGAGATCAATCCAGCTTTCTGCTTCCACTGTTGGTCTTCAGGCAGCACTCAGGTTACTGGGCCAGGTACCCTTCCCAGAAGCCACTAAACAGTTGAAACTGGAGCCAGTGTGAGATCACAGAGAGCAAATGCTGGAGCATCTCAGGGCTGAAAGTCTGTCTGAATTAGTGCTTGCAGGTGCTGTGTGTCAGGTAGGTGGTATTTTTGCTTCTGCTTTGAATCATCTTCCATAATGGCTCCTACTGCCTGTGTGTCAAAGTTTTTCTCTATTAGAAGCCATCAGCCAGCTACTCACCAAGGGGATATACTTTTTAAAAGGGTGCACCTTTTATGTAATTGGCTGAGGGAAGAAATTTCTTTTTATGATTGTGTCAACATCCTGTCACCTCTTGTCTCACTTCTCTCTCGATTGTAGACTGCCTTCTAACTCCTCTATTCTTGGTGTTTTATCCATTTGCATAGCACTGCCCATGTGTTTGAGCTAGAGTGGGTAAGGGGTGACAAAGATGCTGTTTTGTTTCACTTCTTTGATTCAAAATACTTCAAAATTGGGTACCTGTTCAATGGAAGTTTGAGGAATCTATTTTGAGGTCTCCTAAGTCAGATCACATAGGTTTCCTGGAAACTTCACTTTCACCAACTCCCTGATGCAATTCTCACTGCTGGGATCTGTCTGAAGTTATTCATGTGTCTCTTTATAGATGCCAGAAGAAGTAGTTTACGTGCCTCACTCTGGTAGACCTGTACCATTAACCACATTGTTTTAGTTTTACTTTATGCATCCAGCCAATGATCATGAGATTTTGGGTATCAGCGCATACAGTGCTTCCAGTTCCCATCAAAGCAAGTTTTTGTGTTCACCAAAGTTATTCTCAGTGTTACTCTAGCATCTGTTATGGCCCTGGATGAGATATGAGACAGAAAGAGAGTCACCGCTTGCTGCTTGCTGCCGCTTGACTTCTGTTACCTCATGCCTGGTCTGTGATGCCCCTCTGCCATGCCACCCTAGCTTGGAGTCAGCCAATTATGGACTGAAACCTCTACAAACTGTGAGCCAAAATAAACCTTTCCTCCTCTAACTTTGGGTGTTGGGTATTTTGTCTCAGTAATAAGAAAAATAACTGAGATAGCATCCTTTATGCCTTTTCACTTGCTTCTTGCTGCCAACTAATAGTTCATATGGGGAAATGATTGCCACTGAGTGTTGGGAATACAATATATTTATATCTTTTTTGATGAGGAGAGCTGTTCTGTAGTCTGCATCATTGTAACTTCTTCATGCATTTGCTGGAAAAGTATTTTCTACTGAGGTCCTGAGTTTTCTTTTATGCTGTTTTCTCTCAGCATGTTCTAGTTACCCTACTGACCTGAAGTTGCATTCAGTTAATTGCAGTGCCATCATTGTTTGTAGCTGTTACCTTACCCCCTCTATGGCAGTTACTTCCATCTCCTCCTATTATTTATCCTTGACATGTGACCGAAGGTGTCCCTGACTGTGAAAAAGAAGTGTTAGAAGTCTACCATAGCACAGAGGATGACCTTAGACTCTATGTAACCCAGGGGACTCTATTGGCAATCTGGTAAAGTCTCATTTTAGAAAGACATTTTAAAAAGCATACATATGGTCAGAAAGAAAATCAATTATGTTTATTTATTAAAACATTTTTAAGAATGTTACCATAAGAAATATACTAAGTAACAAGGAGCAGCTGCATGTTTGATGGTGATTATAAATTTGAAGAGTGGCTGATCATAAATAATGTTTTGTGATCACTGTAAAAACTACTGCAATGTGGAAAATATCTGTAATTTATACTGGAACAAAATCACAAGTACTGGTAATAATTCTGTGGTTTACCAGTTATGTTCATGATTGAAGGAAGCATTGTAAATTTCAGTTGGAGATTATAGAAAATAAAGAAGCATTTTCCCATTTAGGTTCATGCTTTCTCCATGAATTTTACCAGGAACAGAGGGCCTGGGATGTGAAATTTATTGCTAACTTCACATTGTTCTTGGCCAAATGGATTCACTCTTGATCCCCTTAACTAATTCTTCTTTTTGCTAAGCTCCACTGTTTCTGTTTACCGAATCATAAGAGAAGGAGGCCTCTATTGGCAATTCTGCCTTGTGATTCTCCCATAGTTTAGTCTCCTCTGTGTTACATTTGATTGTGCAAGTCTGTACAGCTCACTTTCTCTGAGGTACTTCATTTTGTTTGAGTATTGATGCTGTGTGGATACTATGTTCAGTGTTCTTTCTTCTGCATGGAGGCTTCTCTAATTTTCATTCTTATCATTCAATATATCATGTTCTTATCTATTTAGAGGCAAATAAGCAAAACCACTGCAAAAATAAGGGCAAAAATGATGAGCATGGTTCTTTTAAGCAGTGTGGATCTGAATAAACTGGACTGAACCTAACTTTGACCAAAATATGAAACCTGGAGAGGACCAGATGGAATTATCTGTGCTACTAATGATGTATGAAGAATGTATTTGTCTGAGTGAATCACTGGAAGACTAGGAAGAGTAGAATACAGTTTATACAATGGATCTCAGTCTCCAAGACTCAGATAAATTATTTTCATGAAGCAGGCTAGAGTATGAGTGATTAACTCTATTCTGTATCACTGGAAGTTACGGGTTTACATTTCTCCCAGTCACTTCACTTTTTTTGAAATATTTTTCAGTGTGGAGTCAAAGACAGTGTTGTATTAATTTTTAGATCTTGTATTGTTAAATTTTTCTTACCTATAGTGTTACCTCATCAAGTAGACTACAAAGGTTTTAAGCCTAGGGGGTTGCTATAGAAGTTTTTATTTCATTTCATCTTATACAACTTTTATAATGGATTGTTACTTATTTTCACTGAGTTTTAGCCTAGCCAGCTATGCTGCAGTTTTCTTATCAGATAAGGCCTATTTAGCAGAGTTCTTCAGTAGGTGATATTGTGCAGAATGTAATCAAGACAGTACCTGGCACACAGCAGGTGTTTAAAAAGAAACCTATTGTTATTACTACTGCTATGGTTCAGTAAATATTTGCTCTAGTTGGAAGTTTTACCAACTTGTGTCCAGGATATTTCTCTGTACTTTTTCTATAGGAGTCCTAGAAAATTGGAGATAAGTAAGGGGAAAGCTTGTGGAATACAGCAGCACTGAGCTTATCCATACGTTTTAGCAATTGTTTATTGCAGACATGTGATGCCTATTTGTCTCATTCCTTTTTAAAGAATTGATTCCATCCAGCACGGGCCATGTTTTCATTTCAGTTTTTCACAGTCCTACTTACTAAGTCAGTGAAATTGTTTATATTGCTTTCAAAGGGCCAAGAAAAGAAACCATTTGGACAGGGCAAGAATCATGCTGGGATTTTAGGAAGCTAATATATAACACAGCTTTTCCTCTATCTTGAGTTTAGAAAATATTGAGAGAGGGCCCAGAAGACAGATGCATGGGAACCAAAATTTAAAAATATATCATATGTTTTAAAATTCTAGTCATGTTGGAGAAGCTGACTTTAGCTTTGTGGTCTAATACTTTCTCTAAACTTATGATCATAATTCTAAAACAAAACAAAGCACAAGACTATAAGCTATCTACTCACACATGCAGACAGAGCCTGCGCTGATAAGCTAGTCTAGTGATGGATAAAAAGGCATCTTTTCTCTAGCCTGACATGTCTGAAAAAAGAGAGAGAAAGTTGCTCTGCTAAACATGCTCAGTTTTCCCCCTGCCTTCCATTTCTCCTTCTCTTAGAGGAAGGAATGAATGAAAGAGGCAGAAAAGGACTATAGATTCCCCTATTTGAGAGGCTCTCAAAATGGAGTCTTCAGGCCAGGATCATTGGCATGACCTGAGGAGTTATCTGAGGCCTCCTCCTGACCTGCTGACTCACTTAGCAGCCCAGGGATTGGTATTTTTGCGAGTCTTCCAGGTTACAGTGACACAAGCTTAAGTTGAATACTAGTGTTTTGACTCAGTGGTTCTTAAAGTTGCACATTAGCATCTTTTGAGAAGGTTTTAATAGTTATTCGTGTTTTGGTCTCACAGGCAGAATAATTTTGTAAATTAGACTTCTTAGGGTAGGACTTTGGGGATTCACATTTGAAAAGCTCTGCCAGTGATGTTGGTGTGCAGCCAGGGCCCAGTCCCAGATCTCTTGCACATTCTGGCTCAAGCTGGTTTGGAAGTATTCTCAAGGTGCATGTGTTAAGGCTCCGTCATCAGCTAATAACTCTGTTTGGAGTTTGTGGAGGTGAAGTGAGAGGTGAAGTCTCCTTAGAGGAAGTTAGGTTACTGGGGCCATGTCTTGGAAGAGCATACTCAGGCCCGGGCCGGTTCCTTCCTCTGTTTCCCAGACACTGTGAGGTGAGCATCTGCTTTGCTGTATGCTCCTTGCCATGATGTTCTGTCTCATTGGAGGCCCCAAAGCAATAGAGCCAACTGACCATGGACTGAATCCTCTGAATTAGTGAACCAAAATAAACCTTCCCTTTTGTTAAGTGTATTTTCTCACAACAGCAGAAAGCGGTTTGAAGTAGGTGTCATAGGAAATAGCACAGAAAACAAACTCTGGTTGTGACTTCCAACTCTCACCCTAGCAACTTGGAGTGTTTTCTTTCCTTCCACCTCAGTATCTTATGCTGTGACTGTTATGAAGTTACCAGGGATGCTACCTTGACAACCTCATAGGATTCAAAGACCAAGAGCCTTGTGGGGTGCTGAGTCCCTCAAATGAGGGCACTCAAATATCACTGCTGACACCTCTAAACTTACTAGTTAGACTCATTGTTTTAAGGTCCCACAAAATCCAAGGTGGGCTGATACTACCTAATATATTTTAAAGATGTTTCTTTCATCTTTGAAAAGAATCCAACTTTTCTTTGTTTACACTTGAGACTATGCTTCAGAGAACCAGTAAAAATGTAGAGGGGTAGCGGAAACCTTTAACTTTGTAGAATGGATGAGTATGAACAAAAGTTTTTATTAGAGATAGTTTTTGTTGGAAATACACGAAGAGGTCTCCTGAGGGTCATGTGGCAGACTTTGTAGTGGTTTTTCTTATTCATTGTTATATGCATGTTAAATTCATAAGTGCTTTCTCCCATACAAGGAAGTGTCATAAATCCATTTAATGTAGTATTCCACACAGAATAATGAGGAAGTGAGGTCACTTGAGCTTGTAACCCCCCAAATTTTCCCAACAGGGAAATTGTGCTTGCCTGTGTGGGGCAGTACCTACCATACCACAGTCCAGTAGAAGTATGTGAGGTACAGATATAAGCATCTGGGTAATTTAGGTTTTTCCTATAGACATAGTTTAAAAAGTAAAAAGCACTTGTGCAGTTAATTTCAGTAATATATTTTATGGTATAAATGTGTCAAACATTTTTCTTCAACATGTAATCATTATAAAATTTATACTAAAACTAGTATATTTTCTTTTTATTTTTGATACTAAAATTTCAAAACATAGCATGTGTTTTACAGTTATAGCACATTTAATATAAACTGGTCACATTTTGAGCAGTTTCTAGTCTCTGTAGTTTAGTGATTATTATTATGTTGGGTAGAGAGCTCTATACTTTTTTTTTTTTTATAATGCTAGAGCTTGTGCCCAGGGCTTTGTACATGTTGGGCAAATTCTCTATGACTGAGCTATACCCCCAGCCCTGGACAAGGAGTGCTAGTTCAGGCACCAAGTTTGCCTCTGACCTTTCTTTTAATTTGCTGCTCTAGCAATTGACAGCAATTCAAACTGGATTTTTGAACAGGAGCTTATTATTTTTCCTTGATAGTCTTTATTTAAAACTAAAAGAATACCATCAATATTTGCTTTAATTGCTGTTGAAGAAATTAGTTTTGAAAAATCCTATTTTCCTTTGGTATTTTTCATTTATTTGAAAAAATTGCTTTGTGTGTCATGGTAAGTTAGGCATTATCTTTTAAAAAATAAACTTTAAAGCCTCCAGCTAGACAAAGTTGAGATTGCTCAGAAACGTTAACTAGAAAGACCTACAGGATGGTATTTGAATACATTTAAACATTGATAAGCAGTAGTCTAGGATGTCTACAGACAGGGGCTGGAATGACACCCAGTTGGGCAAATAAAATAGATTGTGAGAGGACTATTTTTACCATGATTTCTTGGACTTAGCCTAGAGTTCTTTCTCTGTTCACAGGACTTCAAGTGCTGAACAAGTGACCACTCATTGTCAGAAAGATCACATGCTATGGATTGGAAAAAGGAATTACCAAAGGAAGGACTGCAGATATCAATATGGGTTTTTGGTATAGTACAGCAATAATGGCTCAATAATTATTTGGTTATTGATTAATATGATACTGAGTCAAGAGGAAATAAGCAAACATATTGGTATCATGAAGAACTAACCTTGAAGTCAGGAAACCCTGCTTGCATGCTTTGTTTAAATTTTCATATTCCTTTTGAAAATTGATAATGATCTTGGACTTTCTGAAAGTTTGGGGGAATAAGCTATTTACCATATTTTAGGCACTCTAAACTACATAGTTTCCCCCTCACATTTTAGTTTTTATGTAAGTAAGATGCATCTTGTAAATAATTATAGGTTAATATTAATTGCAGTTTTTCTTCCCTGTTTCATAAAATACAGATGTATTTTCTG
The DNA here is from genome assembly GCF_000276665.1 of Chinchilla lanigera. Lineage (NCBI taxonomy): Eukaryota > Metazoa > Chordata > Mammalia > Rodentia > Chinchillidae > Chinchilla > Chinchilla lanigera. Next base: position 1,170,492 of record NW_004955552.1, on the reverse strand, counting down.
TCTTGGGTGTCCTAAATAATGTGAAATGCATTACATTTAACACTTATTATATGACAGAGTTTGTGTGAGCCTCTATCCTAAGCATTTTCTAGAAATAATCACTTAATCTTCATTACGGGCCCATTATATAGATGAAGAAAATGGAGGAAGAAAAAGTGAAATAACTCATTTTTCACATACTAAAAACTGTGCAATTCAAATGTATAATGGCAGATTCCATATATTATGTCTTCAAATGTCTGTGTGCACCTACGTTTCTATATTTCAGATATATTCTTTTTATGTCCGAAACATCTTTTTACCCTTCTTCTCAACCTCCTAATCTACCCTTTGAAATTTGGACAGATGCCACCTATGTGAGGAAGTTATCACTATATATCTAAAGTACAAGCCAATTGTAAATACTTCCACTGCACCCTGTTCCTATTTCTAAGTTGTATTTCTAATTTTTATTCTTGCGCACCCCACTAGAACATTCAAACTCTGGCATACTTTAACAACTGGCAGAAGGTTTCCAAGGGGAGAACTTCACAATATATTTTCCCACTAGTTTAAAGTTATTGCAGCAATAGTTGACTGCTCTAATTCTTTTATGATCTTTTAAAGTCTCTCTCTCACTCTATCTTTGAGTTTCTAAGTATCTTTGTCTATATTTCTATTTAGCTACTGTTTGAGGTTGTTGAAATCCTCTGTTATATTTTTGCTCCTCTTTTCTCTGGCAGTCTCTATGTAAAGAGTTTGGATATTTCTATACTTTCCTCAAAACATCCTCTGTTGTTACATAATACACAAATCTATTTTTCAGAGACTTTACTGGATTTCTTGATATAATCAAAGACATATTTAACTATATGACTTTGTATTAGATTTTCTTTCAGATTCATTTTCAGCTTCTCAGGGGAAAAGTGAACCACTTTTAAAGATATCAAAATGTAAATAATTCTAAAGTAAGCTTACATTTAAAAAAGTAACCTTTTAAAAATATGTGTTTTTTTTTTCAAAAAAGATGAGGAAATTGAACATGCAGCCCAAGATGAGAATTGGTTCCTTATAAGTAGAAAGTTATAAAAGAACGTGAAAAAAATGGGACCTTAGACAAAAACATTTGAGAATGGCAATTAAGACTAAATCAAATCTCTGAGGTTCTTGAATAAAAAAAATATCTTCTCATTTTTGATTCTTATTTCAAAGCTCATAGATTTCAGGGAAAACCATCAAAAGCCACATGGAAAACTGCTTAACTATTGAGATGGGCTAAAGATTTTCATTTTTTCTAATTCTTAAAAGATTAGGACTCTGAAACATAATTCCACAAACACGAGGTGCAAATTTAAGTTTTATGTTATATACAGTAGTGAGAAGAGTGCAAGAAAGACATAAGAGAGAAAATGGAAAAAGAAAAGGAATAAAAATGAAAAGGAGAGAAAAAGGAAGTGAGCACAGCTGAACAGAGAGAGACACAAGAGGAGAAGCAAAAGCGAGGTAGTGGGAGGAGGCTCAGAGAAGTGGTCAGCGGCCAGCCTACAGGTGAGAGACGGCCTCGGCAACTCAGCCTGGCCTGCAGCCCACTACATAATTTCCAGTGCACTTTGAGATGATCTGATGTTTGGCCTCAGAGATATTTCACTGCTCTTCATTCTTAACTCGGAGATGAAGCACTGAATGAGATGTCATAATAATTCCAGAGTATAAACTACTCCATCAACAGCAGTTTTTGTGATGACACCAGTGTTAATTTGAGGTTCAAATTAAATCAAAGTGTTAGGTCTACCTATGTACTAAGGGTTTCCTATTTTATTGGTCATTTGGAAAGGAAAGCACCTGTAAATTCAATACATATAGGAACAGGAAAAAATGAAATGACATTCTATAGACTGCTGCCAGTAAAATGCTGAGTGAATACTAATAGAATTAATGTGCCTTCAAAAGCGAGCAGTATTCCATCCACTGTTTTGAGGATCAGAGTTAAGTAGGGGTACTGCAGAGGTATGACTGCTGGTTTTGATACTTGAGTTATGGTTCATTGCTAAGTCACTGTCCTTGCTGATTATTCCGGCAGCACACTTTGGAGTGGCAGGCTGACGCTAGCCCATTCATCATTCTGCTGGGACCGATTTTCCTTTCTGATTTCCTTGGCAGACTTTGGGTCCCTTTGAGGAAATGGTGACATTTGCTATCCTTGGGAGATTATTAGAGGTTGATGATCAGTCTGTTTATACCTGAGATATCGGACTCATGTTCTTGAAATTTTCTATTTCCTGGCCCTCATGATATGGTAGAATAGGGTTAAAGTAACAGGATGAGGGATATGTACAGTGGTAACTTGTACTGCTCCCATGTTTATTTTATGAAGATTAGATAAATGCAACACATACAGCTTAGGTCCTATTTGAATACTGTCTTTGTGTACTGTTCTTTCACTAATCACAGTGTCATGTAACCGGTCTTTGGAGTGGCCTCCATCAAGAAGGTGAAGCTGAGCAAAAACTGTTTGCCAGATCAGTGCTAAGAACCAAGAGTTGTGTTTTTAAACACTGACTATCCGGATTTCAGGCTACTGTTTAAAAGCAAGTTACCATTCTGCCACTTTATTCATTCACGTACTTACTTTGGAAGCAGATTCTAGATGCTCTGAAAAATAAATACTGTATGTGAAGGATTTAAAATAATGACTAACACAACATGGATGTTCAATGTACAATCATTTTCTTTGCAATAATTGCAGTGGTATTTTTCCAGAGTATGGTTTATACCTTATAAGAGATTTATTCACAATTTCAATAAATTTTCTTATCTAATTTCTAACCCCACTGATTAGAAGTAGAAAATTAGGACAGAAAACAGTTCTATAACAGAAAAGGACAGTGGTAATTATGAGAACTGTTAGCTAAAAAGCCTGAAAACAATAACGTTATAAAATCTGGCACATGATCTGAAACATAAAACTAAAACACCTAATGACACTACCTAGTTTAGGAGTAAATTAAAATCATTAATTCAATAAACCTTGCGAAGCACTTTGTCAGAATGTTCACTGAGCAATCACTTGTAACATTTCTTGTTATGTGGCCTGCTGACAGTGAATTAATTGTGCTTTTATAGCACAGGAAACCTCTTGATCTGCGTTATTGGAAGACACTTTTAACTGATAGAGAAATCTAGATCACTTTTTTCAATATTTCAAAGATTTGTGCACCACTGCCTTCTCATTTCCATAATTTCCAATGAGAGATCTATTGTTATCCTTCTCTTCAATCCTCTGTGTAAATATGACTTCTCCCATGCCACATTCTCTGGGAGCTTTATTGATTTTATTTTTATCACTGGTTTCGAACAAATCTGTCATGATGTGTCCAGTATGGTTTTTATCATTGTTCTTGTTCTTGGGGTTTGTTGAGCTCCTAGGACCTGGGGGTTGAATATTTTTTCTGTTTGCACCCTTGGAGACTTTAATTACTGTGTACTGGACTATCTGAAGTAGGGCACAGCTCACGAATGATCTGGTCCTTTTCAAAAACTATTGCAGTATTCCTGTCTCTGATGCATTATGCATAGTTTCTATTGCCATTATTTCAAATTTACTAATATTTTATTCTACAATGTTTAAGCTACTGTTATTTCCATCTCGGGTGTTGGTGTGGGGTGCTGGGGCTGGAACTCAGGGCCTCACTCATGCTTAGCAAGCGTGATACCACTAAGCTATAACTCCAGTCCGTTCTGTATTATTTTAGCTTCATAAAATTTTAATTTTTTATTCCTAAAACCTCAATTTGGGTCTTTCTTATTAGCTTTGTTGCCTTTACGTACTTTTTTGAGTATATGGTATGACCATCATAACTTTGAATGAGCTTTTTTAATAATTCTAGCTTCTGTGTAAGTTCTGGGTCAGTTTGAGCTGATTGATTTTTCTATTCATTGTGAAATGTGTTTTCCTCCTTTTTTGTGTGCTTGGTGATGTTTGGCTGAATTCCAGATGTTAGAAATTGTATCATTTAGGTTATTGTATAATTTTGTATTGTATTTGTATTGTATTGTTATTGTATGAATATTCTTGACTTTTTGTCCTGGCACATACTCGTGTTAGTTAGAAACATTTTGTTTCTTCAGATCTTCACTTTAAGATTTGTTAGGTAAAAATACAGTGACGTTTAGTCTAGGGCTGATTATTCCCTAATGCAGAGTCAAGACCCTTCTGAGTTCTCCGTTCAGTACTTTGTGAATGCTGACTTTTGTACTCAGGCTTGTGAAAAAGAAACTATTCTCTTGTTCCCTCCAATTTATTTACGTGATTCTTTTTTTTCTTATCTCAAGTAATTTACTTATGCAGATGTCTTGATCAGTGTTTTGCTGAATACTCTAAGGGTTTATGATGCTTCATCTTAACATTCAACTTGTCTGGTCCACAGGATGCCCAGACATTTGGCCAAACACTAATCTGGGAGTGTCTGTGAATGTTTCTAGAATTAGCATTTGAGCTGGTGGACTGACTAAAGCAGATTGACCTTCTTAATGTGGATCCACTTAAGAACTGAATAGAATGGCAAAGAGGGAACTCCTCCTGCCTGACTATTGGGGCTGGACGCTGGAGTTTTCTGGCCTTTGGACTTCAGCTGTTCATCTTGGATGTTAACTCTGGTGGCTTGCAGGTCACATAACTCTCCTGAGTCCCCAGCTTGTTGATTGCATATAGTGGGACTTTTTAGCTTCTATTCACACGAGGCAGTTCCTTACAATAATATTAATATTCTCTCTCTCTCTCTCTGTCTCTCTGTCACACACACACACACACACACACACACACACTCACGTGACTTATTGGTTTTGTTTCTCTGGAAATCCCTAATTAACACAGGAGGGGTTCTTTCTGTGATTCTCTTCTCCAGACTTTCAGGGCCACACTTCAGCTCACAGAGACAACTGCAGTCTACCCCCTGCACACTTACTGCATCACGTCCTGGAACTTTTTAACACCAGTAGACTGGGAAATTATAGGACTCATGTGTTTATTATCTCAGGGATTACTATGCTTTCATAACTGGTTCAGCAACCTATGAATGGTTTTGTGTAGTATTTGAGAGGGGAGGGTGGTTGTTTCAGTATTTGAGGAGGGAGTATGGTAAATTTATTTCATCTATTTGTGAATTGCAAAATGTTTGATCAGTGATCTAAACTATAACTAGAGGTCATGACATGTCTAAAATACTTTCTACCAAATACAGTACTATAAAGTTAAGACTGAATTTTACAAACCATTTTTTATCCTTGTTCAAAGGAAAAATTAAAGTTAGTATATACAGTGGTAAAACCTCAACTATCTGGAAGTCTTTGGTCTAAAGAATAGTTTATTCTGGAAGGGTTTCTGAGCCAGAGATTACTTACTGTAGTAACAGCTATCTTTGAGACGTTGTATGGGCCTTTTGGGGAAAAGCTTTCTGCTTAACTAATAGGAATCGGGGAAGGGCAGCGGGGAGCAAGTGGGAAAGACCAGGAAGCCCACCGAGGGGGCGGGCTGAGCCTCCTCGCCTATGTGTGCTGTGTGTGCACTCTGCTCTTGGGCCCCTAACTCCTCAGCAGAAAACTCCTGTGAGCGCTATTACTAGGCATCTCTCTCTTTGGAGCACACACGTGGCTACTGTAGAGTTCAGGGCCTTTTATTTCTTAATTTTTAAGATGAAGCTTCCAGAATAACTGCAGTTGACTTGCTTTTTGTGGCCTCTACAGTTTCCAGGCTGGTTTCAACTGTACCTGTTATCTCAAAACTTGGCCTGGCACATGTATATGTGCAACTAAAGTTAGCCCTACTTCTGCTTGTTTTTTGAATCCAGCCAGTGGAGGAACCAGTACCCATATTCAGACAGAAGAAAGAAGAGTGCTTTATGTCTTCAGGAGTTGTGGTGGGTTAACTAGTGGTCAACTTGTAACACTCAGCTGAGCTGATTCAGCATGGTCCTAGGTATGGAGGGCCCTCGGAGGATCATTGCCAACAGCATAAAAGGAGAACTGGAGGGGAAGGTGATGTGCTGTTGATTCTCCTGGAGAAGCTTGTCGCATTCTTTTTCCTGATATGAATTTGGCTGTTCTTGTTGTCAGAGGAGCTTGGATCCTCACTGTCCTTGAGGATGGCTGCGGTTCTCTTCAGGGCAGCTCTGGTCCTTATCTTGAGCATCGCTTCTGGGCTCCAGCACAGATCCCGCAGCCTGATGGCATAGATTTTTCATCTTAGTGGCTCAGACTTTCTAGCTTCCACCGCTGACCTTTGGGCCTTCCCAGAGCAGATCCTTGATACAGACCTGTGATACTGTCCTGGGCGCTAGGCCTCCAGCTGGACTCCTGGAGGACATTGCTATGGGCTCTAGGTCTTCAGCTGGACTCATGCAGGACATTGCTGTGGGATCCAGGTCCTCAGCTGGATTCTTGGGTCTCTAGTGTGTGGACAAATCTCTTGCACTCCTCTGCATTTGACTTTTTTGGGTGAATATTATAAAGTAATCTTATAAATTATGTGTCCTGTATTAAATCTATTCCCTTGCAAAAACTAACTATAACTGGAATCTTCTTTAAGTGTGATTAAGAAATATTTTTGCAGGGTATTTTGGGCCATTTTAAGTCATTGCAAGTGGGTCTGACGACCATAATCCACTAAATAGTGAATACTTCTGTCATTTTTCATGATATAAAATACCTGATATCATCTTATTTTAAGATATTTCCAATATCCTTGCATCTGGAATGATACATGCATGTGTCTGTTAGTACATAAATAAGTTCATATGAAATTGTTACCTACGCATGGGGAATATGTAATGTACGCAATCCGACAGTGAGAGATTGAATTTGGAATCTTGTAGGGACAGAGGCTGCATCTTTATCTTTTTGTAGTCCAGCGGTTGACAATTTATATATGTATATATTATTAAAATAATGAATTTATATGTTATATAAGAAATGAAAATTTATATATATTATAGAATACACCAATAGGTTATGGGCATACCAAAATATTGTGTTAACACTGGTACTGTACACTGAAGGAAACATTAAGTATCACACTTAAATATTATTAAGCAGAAGGACTAGGCACATAATTTGAGAGCCCAATGACAAAATAAGAAATATGAGTTACCTTCCTCAAAAATTATGATGTCTTTTTAAGACATCTACAGTCAAACACTGCACTGTTTTGCTCTGTATGGATACACTACACCCATGAAGCTGCCTCTGCCAAGTGGTAATAAAGTATGAGAAGTAAAACCCAATTTAAGTGGAGAAACCAAACAAACCAAACAATACTCTATAGATTTTCTTTTATTTGGTCTTTTTGAGAGAGGGTCTCACTATGCAGTTCAGGCTGAACTTGAGCTCACTTTGTAGCCCAGGCTGGTCTCAAACTGTCAACGAACCTCCTGCCTCAGCCTCCCCAGTGCTGGGATTATAGGCATGTACCACCACACCCTGTTTAGATTTTTATATTTCTCTGGATTGGAGGGAATATGTCTTCTAAAGAACAATAAGTTTATGTGAAAAGAGGAATTACTCTGTTATTTCATTTGTGTAGTTAGATTTGCTATACTTAATACTATAGTTATGCAAAGTTAGCAGGTAAAAAGACTTTTAAAATAAAATGGTAGGTGTGAGTATTGTGATGTCAAATACTGCCCTTCATATTTGGAGAAGAATTGAACTCATATTTCGCTTCTGATTAAATATGTCACATGTACATGAACATCACGAACTGGCCATACTACTTTTATCCTTCCACTTTTTAATTCTATCAAAGTGAACACAAAAACTTAAAATCTTAAACATAAATGCTATGCCTAAGACTATTAACTTGAATTTATGAAACTAGGCTCCTGGAAATATTCACATGAAAGACCTTTGCTTTGGGGAGCTGAATAATTTTCTTGGTACAAATCTTTTTTTTCCTTTGGCTCAAAAAAAGTATCCATATTATGGATTAGTATGTCATAAAAATTTGATTTAAAAGCTCTAAAAGCCAGAATAAGACTATCTACAAAACTGTCAAAATACATTTTGGGCTGTCCCTTTTCTTCCATTTTCTCATTTCTTCAAAGGATTTAAATGCGACTGGGATTATAAAAATCACATTAAAATTGAAAGACTGTGGGATAACTTTCACCTGGGGTGATTGTTAAAAAATGCAATTTCTGATGTTGCATTCCAGATTCACTCAATGAGACTCTGCAGGGAGGCCCCTAGAATCTGCATTTTTTACGCTTTCCAGATGTTTCTTACACATACTAAAGTTTGAAAACTCCTACTTTTGAGTTTTAACTGCTGTTAAATAGAACTTTTAATGAATATAGCTATAATTCCTAGATTATTATTGATTAAGCGAATCTGTTTTTAATATACAATCACTAAAATACATAGCTGTGTGGGCTGAAATACACAGATGTGTTGCATTGATGAAAACAGAAGGAAAGTCAAACCTGTGAGTCATATTTGAAGTTCGGCTGTGAAATTTGATGGCTTTTAGCTGAATCTAAATGCCAGGCAAAATGTGTCTGTGTTCTCCGTCCTTGGTCTGTGCCACCATTCCCCTGTCTGGAGGCTGATCTTTATGCAGGAGCGGCTTATCGCTCTTCCCTGGATTTCCACAGAAAGGCCTGGGGTACAAAGTCAAGAGCTGCAGACTTTTCTGGCTTTCTCATCTGAACAGTCAGTGACATAGAGCTGTATCAGGCAGAGCTTGCCACTGATTTAATTTGATCTTTCCAGGGAGGATTAAAAATATTGTTCTCGCCCCAGTTAGAATGTTGCTGCTAAATTTCGATATGTCAGAGGCTTTTTCATTTTCTTAGTGCCAGTGCTGGCTAGGATGGTAAGTGACAACGTTGCAGTGTTTGCATTATCTTCCTTAGCTTGCACATTTTTCAACCGTGTCACAGCAGAAGTGCTTTGAAGGAAAGCTCACAGAAAATATAAGGATGGTTCCTGGCCCATGCTCTAAAGCACTGCAGATAGAGCTAAAAAAAAATGACCAAAAGAAAAAATAAAGCCTTCTTTCCTACCTCAGCACCTTGCTTCAACGTGTGTGTGTATACTGCAGGTTGATGCCACTGTTTTGGCTGAAAGTTGTTAGAAATTTTTAATTTGCAGATGGTTTGATAATGATCACACTATGTTTATCACAACACTTCGCTCTTGTCAAAGTGCTTACATTGACGTCACTGCATTTAATTTTTTACCAGAATTTATTCATTATTATGTCCATTTTTTTTGAATAAGGACAAAGAGTCTCAAAGCTAGTAATGAGTGGAGCCAGCATTGGTCCTGAAATTTTTGAACACTGAAATAAAAAAGAAATCAGATCGCTGGAATTAAAATTGTAAACTGTACACACAGTTCCTGAAAAATAGTGATCAGTTGGGATCAATTTTGTTGCCTTCTCTCAGTGTGGTTGTGCTGTTAGCTTCTGAGCTAGCAGGAGATGGTGCTGCGTCTTCCCGCTCTAGGGGCCAGAGGGTGCTGTTCCTCCAAAATTTGAAATGTGTTTTGATGATCAGTGATTGCTGGGGTGTAACATTTATTGTTCTTATCTATTATAGAATGCATGGTTTGAAGTTTAATAGCCATTTTGTTCCAAGATGCAAAATGATATGCTTTTAGAGTTTAAAAAATTCTGATTGGCTGTTATTTTAACCCTCTTCTATTCACACTCTATGACTAGTAGCAGTTACCAATAGATCTGAGCACTTTCTCTGTCCACAAGGACAAAATGGTATTGGTGGAGGATTCTGTGGTCAGAACATAACAAATATTAAAAGTATAATACCTCCAGCATTTTACAGAATGTAATAATAGGAGTTGAAAAAGCCACAACATGAATCTATTCTTACAGTGAAGATTGTAGTAAGTGTAGATGAAGCTGCAGAAATAACCATTCCCATCACGTTCTAAAGCTAAAATTTCTGTCTTCTGCATGAATTGCATTGTTTTGGTTCTTTAATCAAGAATATTCCTTTCGAAGGAATTCCTTAGTTGGTGGAAAACATGAATTCCACGTCTGAGGACCTGTTGTAGGAGGATCTATTTGCTCATTCATTTAAGCAAATTGAAATAAAAACACTATGCTGAGGCCTTAATGTAGAACATAAAAATGTGTGTATGTGTATGATAATTGTTGCTAATTCAAGGTAATATTTGATTCTAAAAAGTGCTCATGCTGGGCGTGGTGGTACATGCCTATAATTCCAGCTCTCAGGAGGCTGAGGCAGGAGGATTGTTGCAAGTTCGAGATCAGCCTGTGCTACAAAGTGAGCTCAGAGCCAGCCTGAACTGCATAGCAAGACTCTGTCTCAAAGAGACATACACAAAAAATGTGCTCATATTGTTCTTCCTTGATGAAAATATTTACAAAGGACCTGAGCTATGTACTCTCTGTCCAATTTACTTTGCAGCATTTGACATGACACTTTTATGTTATGAAAAGAGTTTAGGAAGTGTTGAAACAAAAATATTTTGATTCTTTGTTGTCACTGAGACTGCTTTGAGTATTTTAGACTTTTTCTTGCTCTACAAAATGATATCAAATATTATTTTATTTATTTTACTTATTGTGATTTGAGAAAGTGAGCTATTCAAGTATTTCTGTGGGTTAATTGGTGTCCTTTTGAAGTCCCCAGCCTGGCTATGTTTTAGTTTCCCATGTGATAAAGTAATCAACAGAACCTAACAGAGAATGTCAGATCAAAGGTAATTCTGTCTGTTCCACAACCTGAGAAATTGACACTTCACCAACCTTCTGTAGGATGATAATTCAACTCAGAGAAGAGCCATCTTTGAAGTTGCTTTGGGCATGATGATAATGGAGAATTGCAAAGTAATTTCACTGATGTTTAAATATTGTCAATACTAATACTGTGATAGAATATGAATTTCCAATATGGCTAAGAAAATTAACTCTTAACCAGTAAATCCCATCTCATGTATGATATGACTTCTAAAGTTGAAATGTTTTACTGATTCAATTCATGGCTTCCTCTACTTGGACTATTCTTCAGTGGATATTAACTGGTGTACCCTTACTGCAATGCTAGCTAATGTACATATTTGTTCACTCAGCTGTCTGTATAACTTCTGAGTATCCAGTGGGGTGGGAGACGTGGATGAGGTGGAGGACTGGAGCATGTAAACAACAGGCGCTGTTTTCTAGTGTGTACAAGTCAGAGTGTTGGCACAGTATGAGAAGATGGCACAACTATACTGAGGGAAAGTGTGAGCAGTGGGAAGAGAGCGCTGTTTAAAGCTCTGGTGTTTGCATAAATTGCACAGAGGTAGCAGTGGGTGGTAGTAGAAGGCAGGAATAGGATACTTGGACAAAAAATAATCTAGAAATTGAGTCATCTTTTAGCTACAGAGAAGGGTCTGCCCTCTGCCAAATCAGTGAGGGGTGGCTGTATACATGTTTCTCAAGCAAACTTGTCTCCTTGGTATGAATTTATGATTTTTCTTGCTTTGATATCTGGAGTTCTAAAATCCAAGAGAGACAGAGGTCATGGCAGAATTATTATTTCTGTTATAGATAAGAAAATCCTAGCAGGAGGGCTACATAGATTAATCTGTCCACAGTGAAACCCAGACTTGAGAATCTTTTGATGATAATACTGGGATTATGTCTCAAATTTAACTTTAAGATTTTTTCTGTATCCCTTTGCTTTCCATTTGTTTTCTTTTATTTTATCCACCCTTGAAATAAAATTGGACAATAGTGTGCTTAATTTAGAAGGAAAGATTGTTAAGTCACCATTTCCACTGCTCCTCTTTACAGTGAAATTAGAGACCTGGATTATTCGTTTGTTAATTACTTTCAAAAACTGTGTTAGGATCCACAACCTTACTATTAATCCATATTCCTCCTTTTGAATTCCATAAATGCCTTGTTTTCTTCAAGAGGGGAGGACAGAGAGAAGAGTGTCAGACAGACAAGGAAGAAATGGAAGGGACAGACAGTCACTGCACTAAGTTCACTTGTGTCAGTCCACACTCCCCTGAATTGGAAGCTCACACACCACTGCAGTGACATGGCAGCCCGCACTTTCATTCAGCCCTACACTGTACACACTCTCCCACTATCGCCAACTTCAGCTGGCGTGAGATGGAGATATTCGAGCTCAGTGACTCTCCTTGGCTTTTAAATCTTAGGAGTGTTTTTTTAAAAATCTGATTTACTTTACCAGCTTTTAATTCATCTTTGCTGTTCTTAGCCAGTGGAAAAACAACTATTCATGTAGAAAACTTAGGGAAAATATAATTAGAGATATGTACAGGTTTGTTTTTTTAAAACTGAAAAATTACCTCCTACATTAATAAATATATATTCAATTCAAACTGAGTGGTATTAAATTAACAGGAAAGTAATAAATTTATTTACTTATTCTAGCAGGATTAAAAAAATCTTGCTGTCCTAGTTATTCAATTTCCAGTCCAGGTTTAAAGGCAGCAAAGAGCTTTCCTTCTATCTAAAAAATATTGAAGTATAGTAACCTTCAAGGTCTTAAGTTTCTTGGCATAATTTAATGGAAAAATTTATGCTCCAAAGCATTCATTTTTCTTCCCAAGCTTTGTGGTTTCCAATTTCTCAACTACTGAGTGGTGTTTAGTTTACATGGCAGAACAGAATCTCCTCAACTTCTTGAATCCCTCAGTAATATATTCACTGGAGAGTTAAGTCAAAGTTTGAATAAACCAAGGATATGACCTCATCCTTATTCTTCCCCTTGTGATTGTTGAAATATAGCTACTCTTATATAAAGTTTAAAAGGTAATATGCTTAAGCATCAGTTGTCTTTTTTTTTTTTTTTTTGTCTCATTTGCTTCAAAAGTGATTATGCCCAGGCACAAATACTGAATTAAACAGTAGAGGTTCCTGTAGCAATACCATTAATGCCATTGTAATATCTCAAAATTAGATTTTATATTCTCTCCCCATGATTTTTTCCCTGTTGTACTCCAAACTTTCCACTGCATGTGACATTATCCGGAAAAGAAGTCCAAGCAAAAAGATGTTAGTTTAAGTGATGTTATTTTAAATCAACATATATAACCAAATCTGTATTTCTGAACTTGCCTGAAACAAAGTTAATGGATTTAAATGAAATGTCCTATATTCCATTGACGTGGATGAAAATTGGCAGACAGAAAGGATATAGGTTTGCAAAGTAATTTCAGTGTCAGTCTGTAGGGGCCGCTGTAGGCCACACTTTGGTTTCTGAAAGCTACTCCTACTTGATTCCATATGAGGAGGCATCTTGTTAATGTGCTGCTCCTCTACTGCACAGCAGGATGTATTTTTAAATGGAAGGTGTCCTTTATCTTAAAAATGAAAAGATGGGACCTGGAAAGATTAGGTTGTTCAAACAGCTATTTTGTGGCATTATCAGTGTTTAACCCTGAGCCAGGTTATCAGATTTTCTATGTCAGATATGTTTTTCTTTGAGAATTTAAGAAATATTAAGATTCTAGTTGCAATGAAGATTTGGTGTCCACATTGAAACATAGACCACTTTAGCAGCAAATACTCTCAAGAAGTTTATATGCTGTCTTCTGTCTGTCGTGTTACTGTGGACTCAAGAGGACTGTATTCTATATAGCTACATCTCTGCCCAATGTCAATTTTGTTTGACTATGCTCTCACTAGTTTTGAAACATATTGATTATAGGTAGGTATATTAATAAATGGAACAGTTGTATAATAAATATAACAGCTACATAATAAATATAACAGTTGAAGGGAGAAAGCCACAAAAGAAATCTTTCATAAGTAGAATGCTATTTCATATGATTTAGAATTGTGGAAATTGAAAGAAATAAAATAACTGAAAGGTTCCTCTAGTCTTTCTCAACAGAAGTCCTAGAAGACAGAAATGGTGTTTCATTCCCATTATAATCTCTGAGTAATAACTTTAAAACTAGATGTAATTTTTGGACGTCTGTAAATATTCCAAGCATAATGTCTTCCTGTTTTGGGCACATGATATTCTTTTGACTCCTTTTCCTTGCTTCCACTGGGTGCAAGTGGACCTTGACATACTTCATACTTGTACCGAGGTCCATGTATCCCCGCTCCCCCCAGTTTCCTGGCCAGTATTTTCTTAAGTAGGAGTGTGTAGAGAATTGGAAGAAAAAATTAATTTTTTGTCGTCTACTTTTGTCTTCATTGCAATACAATGTCATCCTCACATTTTTGTGTTTAGAAGAATCATCTGGGGCTTACATGTTAGAAAGCACACCGCTAACCTGGCTCCAGGAGACTGCTTCCTCTGGAAACACCTGCAGGGTAAAGCCTGTGACTTCCAGCATTGAGAAAGACACTATTTAAGAGTCTTGGTGTTTTCAGAATGGGGGACTCTTCCTGGAGCCACTTTCAAATCCTTTACTTTTCTAATTGCAGTGCTTTCGGTGACTTGCAATTTCACAATTCTTCATTTATTTTTTTCTGATTTTAAATCCTCTTGCAATCTCATTTTTAAAGGCTGAGCAAATAAATTACAAAGATAAATTTGTACACAGCAAAGGAAAAGATTCCTTGGGAATGCAGGAGATCCAGAATTCAAGTTCCTTCCTCTTGATGAACCACGCAGCATATATGGTCCCTGATGGGTGCTGTGGGAGGTGGAGACAGGAGGAAAAATAGCCCTCCTCCCCTCTTCTTTCGTTTGGCAGTCTCCTGCCTGTACATCCAAGTTCCTGAACTGAGCCAGAAGGTAACTGAGTCCCAGCAACATAGGTTGCAGGCATCAGAGCAGAAGGCAGAGAAGAGCAAGGGCAGGGGGAAGCACAAATGGAATCTGAGGACAAACAAGGACTTGGAGAGCAAGCTTGATCTAGTGGAGAACACAGGGCGGGCTCATCACCTGTGCAGACTGCATGGGCAGGTAAAACAAACCCTGAGGGGCATAAAGATTGTGTCTGTTCAAAGGACACAGTCTGGACACTGTTCGGAGATCCAGAGCAGGGCCCCTGGGACACTTAGGGAGTTTAGATCTAGAGAAGAAAAAGAGTTTGTTCGCTGGGTAGTCTTCTCATTTCACATTCAAGCAAACCCGGTGTCTCAAAGCAAAAAGACCTCAGTGCACATGTCAGAACTGCGGCCTGCACACACTGGGCCCAGTACGCTCACCCTCCCCACCTGAGCTTCTGTCTGAGGCCTGTTCAGTCTGTCTGATCTCCATCGGTGTGATTAGAATACTGCAGAAACCTGTGAATGGATCCTGTGGGGAAGTTTAAAAAAAATGAAAACAACAATTACATCAAATGTCTAGTTAAGAATGAAAAAGTAGAACAGATGTGTCTTGGTGAATGTTTATTTTCTATGGAAAAATAAATTCACTTCATGCCTTCAGACTCCCCTCTGGACAATAGGCAGTGAATGTGGAGTCAGGTGCTAACTAAAGAATTTGAATTCTTTCTTTCAAATTGTAGAGCTCTGTAAGGGCCAGTGTGTAATGAAATCTGCGGCGTGTGGGTAAAACCCACTGAGTGATGATTACAGACGTCACACTCTGCATGGGCACCATGGACTGCCTCCTGGAGAATCATCTAAAGGGAGCTGTGCCAGCGTTTCAACATTGGCTTCAAAGTTTCCTTCTGCGGGCTCCGTGCTGCATGCGCCTGGCCTCCCACCTTGTCAGAAACACCAAGCACTTTTGATGTGGCACTTAGCATAGATCCACAGAACATCTCCACAGTCAGCTTGGTTCTAACTTTATTTTGCTTCATAAAGTTAATTAAGTTCTTGTGTTCAAGGTAGGTATAAACTTTTGAGTTCTTGTCCTGATGGAGGACAATAGTCAGATATTCCACTTGACTTTGGTAGATCCATCACTGGATATTTTGCCAACTTGTTTTTAAAAATCTACATATTGCTTGCCCCATTTAATACATCATTTAACCCTTGAGATGGTCATGATTCTCTCATCAAGAAACTTTTGATAAATCCTTGGCTATGATTTATTTTATGTACATGCCTCAGAAGAGATTCTTGGGAAACAAGGCCCATTAGTTTCCTGTAAGGTCATTCCTTTGTTGTCCATTACAAAAGGAGTACCAAGTATGCAAGCTTGAGTTTGAAGCATTGTCTTAGGTGATTGAAATGATTGAAGGAATGACTGGAGCACGTGTGGTGTCACACCTGTGCTGGATTAGTAAATTTTGAGAGAGAGAGAGAGTCTCCCTTATACGTGCTACCGTGTCAGTAATAACTCTTATGTTCAAATCTGCTCCTCTGCTATTTGGTTCCCCAAAACAGGTGCATTCTGAAATAATTTGTATTTTATTATCTTATTAGAGTCACATTCTCTGGTTGTTTTTAAAACCCTTTGGTATAAGAAAATGTTGTTGTCTTGGTTTTTCCCCAAAGCTTCTTAGGAACATTAATCATTACTTATATGAGAGTCTAAAGAAAGCCTAAATATTGTTCTTAAAATTATGTTCTTTGAATATTCTTTGAATATAATTTTCAATAAATTTGAGAGAAATAATATCAACACTTTTTAACACCTGACAATGTTTAGCAGAAAGACCAGGAGCTTTGTAGAAAGAGAAGTTCTATGAGTCATATCTGGGAAACTTATGTCTAGGAACATATTTTGAAGGAGAATAATTTGGTTATACGATTTTTATATGATTAGGGCGATAACAGACATTAGATTGGAAACATTTGTAATAACCACTCAATTGTAAAATCTCATTGTTTTCTCATTTGATAATCTCAACCACCTAAACATATATTTTCTGTTCTCTGGGTATATTCTTACTTCAAATGTTGACTTCAGTACAGAAATACCTACTGCATTTCCCTAGGTGTGTGGTTCTTATAGTGACTGCTGGGAAGGAAACACTGAGGGAGACAAATTTCTCCTCCAAAGAGTTCACAGTGTACTGAGCCTCAGAGCGTTAAGTTCTGCTTCCAGGATGGCAGCATGGAGCTGACTGCAGAGCAGAAGCTTGGGAAGAGGCAGAGGCGGTTGCATAAGCTCCTGTTCAAATGCGCATGGCACATCTGAGAACACTTCCTGTCTGGCCTTGTGTCCTGAGTGGCTTTTGCAGTTGCACAGGTACATTTGTTCTGCTCCTCACACACTGTCTCCCCAAGGCAACCTTTAAACAAGGTGTGAAATTGTAAGGCTGTTTACTACTTGACTTGATTTCAAGCCTACATAAGGTCATAGCATAAGGATTGTAACTAGAATCTGGCTCACAATTGGGATTTAACCCATCAGTGTTAATAAGCCATGTAAATTACTCCTAAGACCTGGGAAAAGAAATGGAAGAAAACCAGAGTCTTACTAGCTGACTTGAACACAAGTTAGTATCTTTGGAGAAGGTTCATGTTGTTACACATGAGTAGGAGCGTGCGTGTTCATCTTCATTATGCAAACCAGAGGCTATGTGCCCTTACGAATTCTCTTACATAGTAGTTTCAGGGGTTGTGTTGCTTTCTTAGCCATGGTGGTGTTTGAAGGGAATATCAGAATTTGCTAATAAATGATGTTTAGTTTTTCATTTAAATGTAATTTTCAAAATTACCTAATGAGAAGGACATTTTACTAGATAGCCTTTAGATTATGTTTCATTTTAGGAATATAATGTGGTTCTACAAATAATAGAAGAGAAATTTTTTCTAACTTTCAGATAATTATAACTTATGTTGCTATTTATGCTTGGTGAATTAAATGTAAGAGGAAGAAGGTTTTTTATTATGTAATAATTCATATAACTGGAATTATATTGTAAATGTGCCTTCTGGTATTACCTTGCTTAATTTATTGATAACACACTCCAAAATAAATGATTCTGATAACCTTCCTCTGAAGAAATAATTCGACTTTCTTTCTCATTTCCCCTTTTCATCTTCCTTTAAAGTAATGAGGTCCAGTGGAGTGAAGATTGGATTAGTACTGGAAGCTTACATTTTAATCCAGCCTTCAATATTTACTTTAGCAAATCTGTAAAGTTCTTTGATTTCAATTTTGCCATTGGTAAGATGGAACTAAATAAAACAACCTCTCATAATTCACAAAACCTTATTTTGTAGAAGTGATATAGACAATTCTTTTTTTCTTTCTTTTTTATCCTAATGATTAAAAAAACTAACGAAACAACAATGAAGACAAAATGAAAACAATGCAGAAACAACAAAAATGATGCATAACCTTAAAACAAAATGATAGGAATTAACAATGGTTGTTACATTACATACTGTCATCTTCAATGAATTTGCTCAGTGCACCAGACGTAAGAATGTAAGCTTGATCAAACAATCAAAGACAGTAACAGGTAAGGAAACAAAAACATTGAAAATGATGCAGAGCATCACCTTACAAGATGGTAGGAGTTCAACAATGGTTCTTATACTGCATATTTTATATGTATATATATTTTATATGTATATACATATTTTATATAGCTGGGATAGGTATATTGCTGATGTCTGTGGTTTATTGAAAGGAACAGTCAATGCTTAAAATTTTCTTTTTTCTTGACCAATTTTGCACACTTGAATCTGGTAATCAGAATGACTGATCCGAAAACAACAATTCTTAAAAATGCAAAATATTATATAAAGTGAAGTTACTGGGCTGTGGTCTAACACAAGGTACTATACACATGGGGAAAATAACACAATACAAAAAGGGCGCATTTTAAATTTTAGTGGTACCAGTTCTCATTGTGTGGTACTGCCCAAAATTCAATAAATATCATTTAAGACATTTTCTTATTCATTTAAAGCAGAAAAGAGAAGAAATCTGCATGCTGTCAGCATCTTGAACTAGTGACTTTCACAGATGTGTGCTGAAGTTCATGGAGCACCTTCTACAGGGATAGAATAACACAACCCCGGAACATGGCCTATCAGCAACAGAGCCAACTTTACACCACATGTTATTGCTTCTTGTAAAATCTGTTGCTCCCCTTTCTCATCTCTAGATCACTGGATGACAGCTCTGGCAGAAGCCAATAGCAGGTGGGGTGACATGTATTTGTGGATTTTAGGTTTCAGTTTGGCTTTAACATATTACCATGTCTCTTTTTCCAGACTTGCTTCCTTTTGTAGGCTCACCACCACTTTTTGACACAGTGATTATATTCAAGACCTGCAATTCAGCCAAGATGTAGTCATGGGTCACTGTTCTCCTGTTATCACAGCTGGGCTGAGGTCCTGCCTTGCCTCGTCTGTAACAGTGAGTGCATTCATGTCAGCTGTGCCATCCTGAGCAGTGTCAACTGCTCCTCACATTCCTCCCAAGAAGCCAGTCTCTAAGGTTTCTTTGTTTTTTATTGTTTTGGGGCCCATGAAACATGTGTCAAATATCTCCCTTTAATTTAACCCTGTTTGACTTAGAGGTCAGTTACAACAGAATAATAGGTAAAAAATAAAATTTGAAGGTGCTAGGATAATGGGCAAAAAGGGTAGAAATTTGTCACGACAACATAATTAGCCACTTTTCACCAGTCCATAGGTAAAAGTAAATACATATTGGTAATTTTCACTCATAAAATTCTACCTTATACAATGAACATAGTACCTCTTTAAAATGTTTAGATTTCATAATGATGACAAATACACTTGTTGAAGGTTTGAACTGTTGAAAACTAGCCTAGGGAAAAATAAGGTTTATTTTTGATAGTCAAAGATAAAGAATCAGGCCCACTATTTTAACATAAATACAAAGGAATTAAAAATACTCTCTAGACCCCTACATGGATTAAGAAATCTTAGGGATGCAGGTACTGATTCAAGATGAAATTTTATTAAATATTACATGTCCCTTTTGAGGTTTAACATCCTGAAGTAATCTTATGATAGAAATCCCGGTAAAGAAATTTAACACAGTATGAGCAAAAAACAAGGTTGAAAGCCTAAGGTCTTGAATGAAGCTCTGAATAATTTTTTGTTTATGAAAATCAACAAAATAGCATAGAACTTGGACCACAGAACATTTTATACATCTTAAAATTAATGACTGTAGCATAAATGATTTCCATTTATTATTCAATAATTGCTAGAAACATTTCAAAATCTTCTGAAATTTCAAAAATATAACAGGAATTACTTTTGCTTTGCTGCAGATATTATGTATACTGAGTGCAATTTTTCCTCTTTAGTCAGATATTCAAATGGTCATTGCCATAATGATTTAATTTCTCTGAAATGATGACTCCTCACCTCATCAGCTTCTTGGGTATCATGTTGGCATCAGAGACATAGAATGACTTGTATTTTTAAAAATTTTATTTTTATTATTACATGTTTGCAGCACATGATGTTTACATTTCTTGTGGAGTTGGTACATATGTATAACACATCTTAGTTCCTTTTTCCATCCCTATTCCCTTCCCTACCTCTACCCCTTGACCTTCTTCCCATTTGAGAAACATCTATCTCCCTCCCATCTTTTATTTTGCTCTTTATTTTTAACTTGGGTTTCTCATATGGAAGAACCCATGAGATATTTAATATTGTGCATCTGATTTATTTCACTTAACATTATGGTCTCCAGATGCACTCATTTTCCTAAAAATGACTCAAGTTTATCTTTCTTTATGGTGGAGTAGTTCTACATTGCATGTAAATACCACATTTTTTTTTATCCATGCATCTGTTGATGGATATATAGACTGCTTCCAAAAAGAAATAACCAACCCAGTAAAAAGATAACTTACAGAATAGGAAAATTTTTGCCAGCTATTCCTCAGACAGGGTATTAATATCTGTAATATATATAAAGAACTCAGAAGATTGGGTCTCCCAAATAAAAGACCCAATCAAAAATGGGCAAGTTAAATGAACAGACAGTTCACAAAAGAAGTACAAATGGCTAACAAATACATGAAGAAATGTTCACCATGGCCAGTCATTAGAGGTATGCACATTAAGACTTGGACTGTTTAGAAGAATAACTGTTTTAGCTATTCATAGGTATTTCTCAATCCTTGTCTCCAGTGGAGAGAATAACGCTGCTTTGATTCCATTATGATGACTTCAACCTGGTTGTCCATAGAACCTGGAGTGCTGTTTTGAGAGATTCTTGTGCATCAGCAACTCTCTTCTCTTTCGAAGTGATAATACACATCTTTACTCTTATTCGTCCTCTTCCCTGCACTGTTATCTGTGATTTCCTTCCCCAACTGTTATCTGGTTTTCTTGTTGTAAAATCATTTTAATCAGAGTGGCTCAAATTGTGTTCATGCTGAAAATTATTTAGCATATTTAAGTGTACCAGAGATTTATGGGAGAGAAATGAGACTAATGCTAATTATTTATTTAGTTCTTGCCCTATGCCAGGGTCACATTATAATGTTAAATTATTCAACAATCCAGTAAGGTGGGGAACACTTTCTTCTTGGCTTTAAAAGGATGCTTGGTAACATACCAGTGTTACTCAGAGAACAGAGAGTGTAGCTAGAATCTGAACTCATGCTTTAGGCACTATGCTGTTTGTACTTATTAACCTGTGTGGAGAAATATCAAATTTTAGGGGATATAAATCTGGATTGTTTGAATCTGTAGTAATTGCAACCAATTACACTGAACTCAATACACACACATTAAGTACTATTTTGGTTAAATTACTCAACTCTAGTCATTTAAGAATTATGTCATTGTGTTAACTAAAATTTAGTTCTGTTATTTATTTATTAAGTTATAATATAAATAAAGAATACTACACAGTATAACTTACTGTAACCTAGTTTGAGAGGTAGAAATTTGAAGGACCAGTACTAGATGCCTTCCCAGGCAGTTGTGAACCTTCCAAGGTAATACTATTCAGAACTCAATAATCATCAGTTTTATCCAATCTTGAACATCGTGTAAACAGAATTATAGAGAATGTATTCTGTAGTGCTTGGGGTATTTCTGCTGTACAAATTCTGTAAGTCATTGGTGTGGTTATGTGAAGCACTAGTTAGTTCTCTTGTGTTCTGTTGTTTGAGAGTTCTATCAATTCTGTATTCTCTTCTCAGTGAATATTTGTGTTGATTTGGGTTATGGCTGTGTCACAAATTTGCTTTCTGTATTTGTTGTCTCACCATCTATTTTTAGGCTTACCATAAGGGTTTTTTTTTTGTTGTTGTTGTTTTCAGGTAGGGTCTTGCTATGTATTGCAGGCTGGACTTGAGCTAATTTATGTAGCCTATGCTGGCCCATACTCACGGTGATACTCCTACTTCAACCTCCCAAGTGCTGAGATTACAGGCATGTGCCATGCCTGGCCTGAAATAAATTATTTGAAACCTATGCATACCAAATCCAGTCCCATTTGGTGTAGCTAAAACTTCCCCTGCCCATCTGAGTGTCTAAGACAATGCACACTTGTTCTACATCTCACCGACCCCAACACAACACATTCCACAGCTCCTGACTACAATGAAACCTAACGGTCAACATCAGAGTGGTGGAAATAAATTTCCCAGTGGTTTTGTTTCTCTTCTAAACTAGCTAACCCCAGACCCCTACAGGGAAAACTGAGGAATAATGCTCATGAACCTTACTAAAGGTGCAGTCTCATAGATCCATATTCATTGTCTCTCCCTCTCTCTCTCCTCCCATGCTCTCCTTCCCTCCCTCGCCCCCTCCCTTTCTCTCCTCAGTAGTTGACTCCTTGCCACCTCTGGCCTTTTCAGCAGTGCCTATCAGTACCTTTAACCTCTCAGGAGGCTTTAAGTAGCAAGTTTCTTCTGTTGCACCCTTTTGAGTTTCATTTCCTACTCATGTCTCATTAGACACGCATAGCCCTGAACTTAACTCTCCACCCACTATCAAAACTCTTTAGAGAGTGGCAGTCTTGGATTATGGCCACTTTCAAGAGAGGCCTCAACCAAATAAAAAAAGAAACTCTAACAATAGACAGAACAACTGCCTGGTATGAGTAAATCTGTAAAAACAGTTTTGAAGGATATTTCCTAATGGATTCTAAATTCAAACGTGTTGACATTTTTGGGTTTGTAGCCGGGAATGGAACTGGTAGGCCACAGTGTAGGTGTACGTGTATTAGCTTGCTCATATGTTGCCATCTGTGTCCCCACCAGGAATACATTACAGTTTCTGTTTCTTCACATTCTTAACTGCATCTGGCAGTACCAGCCCTTTTAATTTTAGGCATTCTCTGGATGTATAATGGTGTCTCATTGAGGTTTTAAATTGTATTTCTCTTATAAGTAATGAAACTGACTTTTTTGTACACTTATTGACTATTTTAACAATTGCTTTGTTCAAGTGTCTATTCAGGATTTTTACCCTTAAAAATTGAATTATCTTTCTTATTGATTTATAGGACTTTTTTATGTATTCCGAATATGAGTTCCTTTTGGGGTGTATGTGTAGTGAATATTACCTTAAGTTTGTTGCTAGCATTTTCTCTGTTTTAATGTCTCATGTAAGTAGAAGTTCCTAAATTTAACAGTCTATTTTGTTAAATGTGATTTATATTTAGGGTTTTTTTGTTTCTGTGTAAGAAATTTTGCATATCCTAAGGTTATGAATATTTTTTCCTGTGTATTTTTTCTAAAACAGAGTTTCCATACTTTCTTGGTATATGGAGACTTTAATATTTCATTATTTTTTGTGGAGCTGCTAAGTCAAAAGGGAACCTAACCTAATATTTAGTTGCTCCAGTACAATTATTTGTGGTAAATCTAGTGACCTTATGTGTATGGATATATTTGTATTTATTAAGTAGTCAGGTGAAATAACTTACAGATTTTTGCCCTAAAACAGTGTTTGGAAAAATAGTATAAGTAAAAGAAAAACTAAGTTATTATTTTTTGTCTTCTTGAGACAGGGCCTCACTATGCAGTTCAGGCTGGCCTTGAGCTCACTTTGCAGCCCAGGCTGGTCTTGAACTCACAATGATCTTCCTGCCTCAGCTTGCCGAGTGCTGGGATTACAGGTGTGTGCCACCACACCCAGCTTATATTTTATTCTTAGTTAAGTACAGTTAGTAATAGGATACGTGTTTGTCGCATTGCATAACTTCTCAAATGTTGGAATTGGATTGTACATCAACATTTCTATGTTCTGTTCCACGTTAATTTTCTGCTTTTTATAGTAGCCACCATTAAATGCCTAATTTTACACAGATAAAATGAAATGTAGCATAATTCAGTGTTGAACATGTGAACAGCCTGTAGCTGGGAACTTGTGAGAGATTTGACAAATGTTTATATTGCTGTTTCTTTCACAAATATGAAATAGTGTGTGAACTCTTCAGATGTGCCACGTGCCCAGAGTGCTGTGGCATGCAGTTTAAGTCTATACTTATTGTTTCACATTTCACATTTGAATTTAGAATCCATCTCAGATTAACTTGCGTCCATCGTGAAAGAGGTGTGCCAAGGTTTCTTTCTTGCTGTATGGATATTTAGTTGCTCCAGTACAATTATTTGTGGTAAACCCAGTGACCTTATGTGTGTGGATATATTTGTCAATTCTCTTCTCTCAGACGTGTCTATTTACCTGTTCGCACTTTACAGAAAGTCTTGAAATTTGATAGCGTAAAATTTCCATCCTTATTCTTCTTTAAGATTGTCTTAGCTATATTTAGTATGTTGCATTTTCACATACCTTTCAGAATTGGTTTGTGATATTCTGACAAAAAAATCTCTCCTCTTTTTAAAGTGCAGTTAAACCAGCCTAATATTGCTATGATTAAAATGTGTGTCTAGGGGAGAAAGGCAGTTTATGTTCTCTTTTACATGCCTTTTTTATAGGTGATTTTTCCTGTTTGAAGAGAATATAAGGAAAAGGATAAATTATCTTTAGCCAGCAGGGAAGGATGCGGCCTTCTCTTTGGGAGGCTATTGCTGTCTCATTTCTCAGTGAATACTGGTTGGGCCTTGAGGCTTCTAAGTGGAGGTATCTAGATGCTGGTTTGTGAGGGACCTTTTGTGGGCAAGTCATAAGATCAGGCGTGGAGGAGGACCTCCCACTGCGGAGCTCAGGACTGAACTGTCTGTTCTCACTTCAGCTCTGCACAATCTGTCTGCCTCTTCTCCTCAGGCCCCTTACATGTGCTGTCATCTAACAGGGCATCTTAAATTGCATACTGACAACACAGAGAATGCCACTCTACCTGCTCACAGAGAGCTCACACTGCAGTGTCGTCTCCCTCCACTCCCTGAGGGTCCTCTGACTGGACAACAGCCTGACTACGCAGATATGCAGTCAGATCATGCAATGCCCATCTCCCTTTCTTGCAGTCCTGATAATCCTTACAGATGGCTCTGTTTGGAGTCTCCTTTTCTGTGATGGAGCAGAGTGAAGTGTCTCTCTATAGTCACTTTATTCTAACGGTGTCTCTAGCTACAAATTTACCTTTAGTGGTGATATAGTGATGGCTATTGACTAAGCAATAGATAGTGCTGCGCTGCACTTCCCAGCCAGCTGGGCAGCTCTGTTCCTATTTGTGAACTGCTGGTAGAAGGGAAGTTCTCAGTACATGATAGTTAGTGAGTAACTTTCAGTTTTGGACTGTAGCTGCAATTTTTCTCCTCCAGACATCAGCAGCAACAACAAGAGCATTAATTATCCTATGTTCTTTGAGTTAGTTTTGTTCTAAAACCCCAAAGAAGTGAAGACCTTTCCTCTACTTACCTTTCAAAGCTGCTAATCTAGTTTTAGTAAGAAAGGGTGTATTTTTTACAACTCTGATGTATTATGAGTGGTTACTACTGAGAAAAACTTTCATATTCAATAAGTGCTTATAAATATTTTTATGCACTGTCTTAGTACCTAAGTCTATATATTAATAAATCTGACTTAATCCAGATAAAAATTTGTATTAGTTGTTACTATTTGAGTTTTATTTAACAAAATATGGAATACCCTGAGAATGCTGATCTTGAAGACATTCCCTTTGCAATTTTAAGCATAGCTATCTTCTGAAGTAGGAAATTTTTCATGGGAACAGCCAGAAGTTAGGTGTTGGTGCTGGGTCCATTTGTAAAGGCAGCTCAAGAACAGGATGACCTATTGGTGCATCAGTTGTCACCTGCATATCACATTGTATGTTGAAAGTCTGAGATGACTGAACTTCCACCGAAAGTGATTTTTCACTGGAGGCTCTAAAGACTCTAATTATGAGGTCAACACTAGACCAATAATTCACTTTTATGTTTCTGGAGTTTCTTAGAACCAAAGAAACAAAGAGAGGACACATTCAAGATAAATGGGTAAGTAATAAAGCATAAAGCTTATTTCATTTAGCTTGTTGACCTCCAAAAGTTAAAAGTTTCCCAAAAATGTATATTTTCCATGATTTGATTATGTTAAAACTTTGCAGGTACTTGAGGAATTGGAACAATCTAAAAGCATGTAAATTTAAAGTTAAAGAAATGAAGTCATAGTTTCCTTAGAGATTCAGAAAAATACAAAGCAACCTTTGTCTTCAATGAAGTTCATTTTTCTTTTCAGAGCAGCACCTATATTTTTGTTAAATATTCTTCTCCATCATCCCAAATTGGTACATTTTAAGTAAATGTTTTATTTTACTATTGACACAATTTTAACTTCAGAATGGTGGCATAGATTGACAAATAATTGTTTGGGGGAACCTCATTGGAATTTTTGTCATTTTTGTTTTAATTTCACATGTTGTAAAAACCTACTCAATCTGACTTGAGTTTGAACTGAGATCAGTCAAGACCTGCCTTTTCTTGGAGACTTTGTTTGTATATTACATTTCAGTATATACTTTGTTTTTACTCTGAGATGCAAATCTAAGTTGTGTTTCATTATGAAAAAGGCCCACAAGTAAATAAATCATCAGCTTTACTGTATCACATGGAGCAGATGGTCCACATCATTGAAATTTATAAGGTAAGTTAGTATTGTTTTTCAGATACTACACTCAGAAGAGTCTTCCCTCTAGAATTGGAGAAAACAAACATATCACCACAACAAAATTTTATTTAACTTTGCTGTTTCTTAATTTGATGACTTGAAGAATATACAAACTTATACAGATGCTGTATTTTTACATATTTTTCATTTTCTAGTTATATCTCTTTAAACTGCACTGTAGGTTGAATTTAATATTTAGGTGTCCACTCTGCAGGTTATTTGGGTTAAGTTGGTTAGCAGCAATGATAGTTAGACACTTGTATGAGAGGAGTCTTCAATGAGTGGTTTCCCTCACTCCCTGTTTCAGCTACAAAGTCCTATAGATTTTCACATATGGAGGATGCTACCTGCCTTTATGGAAGATTTACCCCCAAAAGAATAATTAAAATGATTTAGATATGATGTATGGACAGGTGTCCCTACTCTTTTTTTTGGTACCAGGAATCAAACTCAGGAACTCACACTTGCAAGACAGGCATGGGGCACTGAGCTAAATCCCCAGCCCTGGTGTCCTTACTCTTAATGATTGGTCAGAGAAAATACAATAAAAAACTGTTGAAAATACTGAGCAGAACTCCAATTTTGACACAATATTGCAATATTTTGATGTTACTGCCAAAGTGAAAGTCAGATTCATAGATGTCCAGATCAAGATGTGTCAAATATGATTGTTGCCTTTTCTTTTCACTTAATCACATATCCCCAAATAATCATGGGAATAACTGTCATCGAGGGGTACTTTCCTTCATATCAAATGAAGGCAATATCACTGCTTCAGTTTAAATTCTAGTTAGATTATATGACTGGAAATGAGACCTATACCTAAAGGGAATGAGGACTGGTGCTGAGAAAGTAGTAACCTCAGTTACTTATAGTAGAAAAACCTCATGTGAAAAGCAATTGTTCAGGCTTTGCTCAGAATGAAAGAATTAAAGGAGTAAGAAATGTAATTCTAGAATTTGTTGAGAGAGAGAAAGTTGGGGGAAGAAGGAAAAAAAGGAAGAGAGAAGAGAGAGAAAGGGAAGAAGAAGAATAGAGGAGGGAAAGAGGGAGAGAGAAAGAGAAAAAGAAGACAAAGAAGAAAAACATTTGTACTAGTTTTAAGCTGCTCCTTGTCGTTTTAATTTTGACAACACAACCAGGGGCAAAATTTAATATTTATTTAGACTAAATAAAGTTTAAAGATTTAAAATTAAATTATTTTCTTACTTTCTTCTCTTTTATTTACAGACACCTTTTCCATAATGTGGGATGTATGTGAAAAGTGTTATATAGGAGATTGGGACCATCTCTCTGCCATGTAGAGTTTTCTGTTAAAATCTTTTTATTGTGTTTACTATTTAAAATACAATACACTGAGAGGGGACTATTAGGCCATAACAGTAAATGTACATTTCTATATATAAACTCTTGCAGTTGTGTTGATATGTGTTGGTACTTAAGGACTGATTGATACATAATAAGGGAAATATGTAGCTCATGTAATAACTAAGCCAAGGTCAAATTTAGGATAGCATCCACAAGCAATATTATTCAATATGCAGAACTACTGTGCCTCTGAAAAATTTTTTGAATAATTATTTTCACAGGATCTTTCCTATTTATTAATAATAAATCAAGGTTATGACTTTTAAATTAAGCATTTATCCTACTGTTATTTGCTAATTCTATCTCTAATGAAATTATTGAACTTATGCTTTTCTAATTATTATGACTTTGGAACCCATTCAATGGCTATATACTCTAACAGTAAATATTTTCTTGTTTAGAAACTAAAATAAAAAGAAGTTCAAATGGTAAATATCTAATCAAATCTAAATCTTTTAGTTTTTCTAGAAAAAATGAAAATAAGTAATTGCTAATTAATTTGCCTATAAAACAACAATTTATTTTCTAGAGAATAAGTCTAGACAATTTGTAAAATACATGTGTGACCCTCAAAATGTATCTAATATCATTTTCCTTAATTACTGAATGTTGGCTTTTCTGATTATATCTTTGGTCTTAATTACTGTTTTTAATTGGTCTCTAAAAAGTTTTAGAGTTACTGAAAATTTGAGACTGTAGTGTAGAGAGTTCTCATATGACAACCTGCTAACACCATTTCCATTTTTGCTATTAATATTTTACATTTACACGTCCCTTTTAAAACCACTAATGAGCAAAAGGTTTGTACAATGTTATTAAATAAGTTTATACTTTATTCAGATTTTTAAAACCTATTTTCTTTTTTTACTACTCCAGATTTGGTCCACATTCCATGTCACATTCAATTTAATTTTTATGTCCTCTTAGGCTCTTCTTGACCACGACAGTTTTTCATACTTTCTTTGTTTCTTATGACCTCAGTAGTTTTTAGGAATACTCATAACGTATATTACAGGAAGTCTTCTATTGGAATTGTCTGATGTTATTGTCATCATTAGCTTGGATTTATGTGTTTTGGGAGGAAGATCACAGAATACAGTACCATTTTTATCACAACATATCAAGGGCACATACTATCAATGTGATTTATGACTACTGACCTATTGATCTTAACCTTAATCTCTTTTTAAGTAGAGTTTATCAGGATTTGCCACTGTAAAATTGCTCTGCTTTTACCCTTTCCACACTATACTTTTGGAGTATACTGTATTATCAACAATACTATACTTTGTGGAAGAAAGTTCACTATATGCAACTATCACTTAATCAGAGTGTGTGTGATAAATCTTATTTTTTTCCTAGAATATTGTCTCTGTATTTTAGGTTTGGGAAAAAGTGGGGGCAATCAGTTTCTGAATCTTCTATGGACCCTCAAAAAATTCATAAAATTCACATGGAGGGCAAATAAAACCATATAGAATCCATGCCTTCTACTAGTAGAAGATAGAGAATAATCAATAATTAGATAGAGAATCTAATATGTAATATCCAATTGGATAGAGAATATCAATAATATCAAAGTTCCATGAAAGAATAGAATAAACAAGTGTCAACAGAATTTTCATAGCCCCCACTACACATTCAAAGACAGGGTTTGAAGACCTCAATAAAAGATCAAATACATAAAATACAGGGATATGCATAAAATACAGAGAAAATTACTTCTCAGAAAGGAAACTACAGCAGTGGATGTCAAAATCTGGAAAACAGTTCAGAGGAGTGTTGAGACAGTTCAGGACTGTTGAGACAGTTCAGAGGAGTGTCATAGGGGAGTGGCTTAGTGTGAAGAATTGAGCTCAGAAAAGTACTGTTCCTCAGGGACAGCCAGATACACAGGGACAAGACTGTGGAGAAAGAAAGTGACAGGGATAAGGAACCAGAGAGAGAAATCTAACTTTCAGTGTCTGAATTTAATCCTGCCTATTTTTCCAAGTACCACAACCACTCCCACTGTCCACAAAGGTAAAGCCTATAAAATAACGCAGAACTGGGAGAAGAAGAAACTGTCAATCTGGGGGCTTTGACTTTGAAATAAACAGGCATTAAAGAAGAAAAGATTCCATACAACCTCTGTGCAGAAACCAAAAAATTGCAAATAAAAGCCTGTGTGATTAAAAGTCACATAAATCTATAACACAACATCCCACACTTAATTAACATTGTCTAACAATGACTTGGAACGGTAGTTTGAAAAAAAACAAAACCAATGTACAAAAACTGTGACTCAAAATGATGAAAACATGTGAAATGAAACGAATTCATTTAACTTGAAAAGAAAGAAATAAAAGTAAAACTAGCACTGTAAATGAAGACTAAATGAGAAAGAACTATTAAGGGGATGGATGTGAAGGAAAATTTGGTAATGACCTTTGAAGAAAAGGAGAAAAACCAACTAAAAAAATAAAAACATTAGAAAGAGGTGAAAAAAGAGGAATGGTGGTCAAGGAGCTTTAGCATATATATAACTGATGTCTCTGCAATGAAAAATCAAAACACTGAATTTGCATATTTAAAGCTATAAGAAAACTTTCCAGATATAAGAGAAAACCTGAAACTATACCATAAAAAACATTTAATTTTCAAGGAAAATGACCAGGAGCAATCATCTTTGCTACATATCCTAATAAAATGATCAAACCTTGGCACTGAAAATTCTGAGGAGTACCATGCAGAAAAATTAAATTACATATAAATGAGAAAAACTAGATTTCTTGAAAACTTGCAAAGGAAGGCACCATTGAGTAGCATTCTTAAAAAGTTTAAAGAAAGTGTGAACCAAAGATATTATACTTGGTCAAAGTGTCTTTCCAATATCAAGACACAATTTCAAATGTCCCAGAACTCAAAGACCACTATATACAGTTATCCTCCTGGGATAGTTGCTACATAGCACCCTCTATTCAACAAAAATAGCTTGCAAATCTTTTGCAAAAAGACTGAGTAATTCGTATATTTAATTGTAGACCTAAGTGTTACACAGGTGTGGGAACATCAGTAGAAGAATTATACATTATATATTATGTGTCCTGACAAAGTAGAAGGAAAAAAACTAGTGAATGGGGGAAGGAAGATAAAAAGAGAATAGAATATAATTTTTGATTTGCCATAAAAGATTGGAATCAAGGGATACCATTTGAAATCAGAATATCAAATAAAAAGAGAAAATAGATAATTAAAGCTTAGAAAAATATTAATTAAAAGTTAACTGCTGAAGCAAAGATCTAGGTTCACATCCTCTCAAACACTAGAAGATGTTGTAAGGAAGTCAGAGAGGGTGTACCTAAGACCCACTGCCCTGCCAGCACGAAGTAGCATGAGAGGCAGAGCTAAGGGCAGAGCTAAGAGTAGATATGATGGTAATGCTAATAAGCATGAATGAGTCTGACTTGATTATGAACGGAAAATATTTTCAAGTTGTCTCACAGAATAAAAGGGAAAATTGGCTGAGCTGTTCTTTGCATTGTTGGTATCGGCCACGGGGAAAGTAAGCTGGACTTGAGTAGCTCACTTTACTCCTCTCCCGGGCAGAATAAGCTGTGAGTCAGAAGAGTAAGAGACTCCACTTCCAAGATGTGCTGCAAGGTGGGTATGCTCTGAGGAGGGTGAGGAGCGGACTCACTTGTGGGCCTACAATAGGCATTGGATGAGACTTCCGGTGTGGATGTTTTCATTAAACAGATGGGAGAGACCATGCCCCCTCCCCGAGACAGGTGAGCATCTGAAGATAGGATCATCAGTGAGACCCATTTCTGCTTCATTGGAGGCCTCCTTCATTATACGGTTCTTGGGCCTTTGTAGCATAAAGAGCCAGAAAGCCTGAAAATAAGGGATTTCATTCGACTTTCTTTGCCTCTTGCAAAAAAGATGTAAGTGAAGAACAGCACTGTACTTCAGACTGCCATTCTGTCCCATCTTTGGCCATTTCCTAGCTTATACTGGACCTAAAGTTTCTGCAGTAGAAGTAAGTTGCTCTTCTTTCAGATTGTCAGGGTCAAATTGTTCCCAATTTTTTCTTTTTTTCTTTTTTTTTGAGACAGGATCTCGCTATTTAGTTCAGGCTGCCCTTGAGCTCACTTTATAGCCCAGGCTGCCTGCATACAGCCTGATGGTGAGATCACGGGGGTCTTCGTGGTGAATCCCATGGGGCACTGCGGAGCCTGTGGGGAGTGAGTGTACCGGGTCTGGGGCCCTTCAGATGGTGTCCCATGAAGAAGGGTGCAGACCTGTTGCATCACCAGGAGTGTCCTCCATGAGACTTCATTACACTGCTGGACCGCCACAGCCTGTGACCCACCATCACTCTGAGGTCAAATTGTCCCCAATTTCTTAAGCACACAGCCTAGTGGTGAGGGGCTGGATTTGCAGGGTATTTCCCAAGGTGTGTCATGGGGTCTATGGAGAGGGAGAGACTGGTGCTCTGGCCTTTCAGAGTGTGTTGCACACAGTAGAATGTACAGCCATGGAGTCCCCAGTGGCATGCTTTGTGAGACTCAGCTGTACTACAAGATGTCTCTGGGGAAATGGACAGCTACAGTGCTCTCTTGTTTGTTTGACTTTTTCTTCCTTAGAACTCTCTAAAGCCCATATGACTCGTTGGAAGCAAAGATGAAGCCCCCTTGTGGCTCCGTGTAGTTACCTGAGAAACAGTAAACTCCTAAAAGATCAGAAAGAAGCCCCTGAGACTCCACCCAGCCACTTGAGAAGAATTGACCCTCACATTTATTCCCATAATAAAAAGTATGGTAATTACTTTGCTTATGTCAATAGAGGTAGAAAACTCTATTTTTATCATTTAAGAAAAAGGAGAAACTTTAACCATTCTAAGTACAAGGGTAGGGTTTGTTATCTGTTCTTGCTCGCTCTGCCTTTGCACACACACAGCCGGTAGGGTTGACCATCATTGGCTTCTCCCTTTCTCTCAGGCCCTCAGGCACATGTCTCTAAATCGCCTGAATTTCAGTTAGAAGAAAAGCAGGGAAGGGTGCAGCAGCGGGTGGTTATTGGGCAGCCCCTTCAAAAAGCGCTTACCAGTTAAATGTTACCAGGTTCTCTGTTGCTTGGCTTTCCTTCCAGAGTTAGAATCCAGGTTCTTCTCATCTTGAACAAAGAACTGAATGAAATGAACAAAGAACTGAATGAAATGAACAAAGAACTGAATGAAATGAGCAACAGTGACAAAATCAGAAAAAGTGAAGAGCAGGAGAGAAATTGGCTCTGCGGGAGCTTGGGCTGAGTAACACACGAAAAAGTAAGATAAAGGTACACCCTGGAAAAGCAGGGAGGGCTACCATGCGCAAAGCCATGATAGCAAGTTCTGGGTATCTGTGTTATTTTATACTGTTCAAATTTTGAGGAGACCTACAAGAACGTCTCCATATGGGCCCTGTGAGGCGGCGCTGGGACCCTGTTTCCCAGGCTGACCTCAGGTCTGGGCCATGCTTTTGAAAACCCGCCTGATTTATCATGTCCAGGTGCAGGCTTTGGCAACCGTTCCACACGTGTATTCTGGGAGTTTGTAATTAACAGGTCACCTACCTCCCCAGCCAACTCCGCCACCCCCTAATTTCCTGTGTCAAGGGGAGAGAGGTCTGGGTGAGAGAGATGTGGTACACAACAGTGATATAGGCAGCTAAATTATACAAAAGTTAGTAACACTGTCAGGGAGGGACTGGCCTCTCAAAGAAGTCAGTGAAAGGTGGAGACAGCGGATTTGTGGAAGGAGGCACACCTGAGGAAGGCAAGACCTCAAGATTAAGGTCACAATAGCCAGATATATATACTTCTCTAAGGGATGAACGGAACCTTGAAATTATGCTGCAATTGATACCACCACAGAAAAAGACAATGATCTCACTATGGGTGGAACATTCTGTGTCACAGACTAAGCCTAAGCATAAGCCTAAAACTATTAAGACTAAGACTAAAACCAGTCTAGACTAAGAGTATATAGAATATCGCATTCCACAGATTTCCACCACCCAAAAGACATAAAAGATCTCCAGTTCCCAACTGTCTGTGCCTCACTTCTGCTCCCCACTTCAGTGCATCCTACGTCTCTGTCAATAAATCTGTCCCACTCTTGGCCTCCATTGTTCCTTGGCATTCATTCTTCAGTTTCAGGGGACATAAGCTCAACATCTGACAGCTAGCAGGCTGGGAGTTACATTTCTCCTATATCAGCAATGTGGCTAGAGCTGGGGTGTAGGCAGCTGGATGTTGGGGTGTTTTCTCACCCACAAAGCAAAATTGCTCTTACTTCCTGGCTGGTTCTGCCAAAGCTATGTTACCATGGTGCCGGGTGCTGTGGGCTCTAGAGATTCTTTCTACTTCCTTTTTGTCTTGAAAAAGTTTGAGAAGACAAATGCAAAAGGTAGCAAGGTTTTTACATTTATTAAATGTGTTAAGGGTAGAGAAAAAAGTATGCTTTGCAGAGTGAATGGAGGCCAGTTAAAGTAAGAAAGGATGTATGCTCCACAGGGTGAAAGCGGGCCACTGAGAAAGTGTAGTGGCCCTGAATGTAATGGTCACTGTCTCTTACATTCTTCATTCAGA
This sequence comes from Chinchilla lanigera, assembly GCF_000276665.1. Lineage (NCBI taxonomy): Eukaryota > Metazoa > Chordata > Mammalia > Rodentia > Chinchillidae > Chinchilla > Chinchilla lanigera. The sequence goes on along the minus strand of NW_004955552.1, from coordinate 1,135,643 downwards.
TGTCAGGTCTAGGCCATTCTAGCAAAAGCCTGCTTGACCTCATATGTGAAGCTCTGAAGGTAGCATTCTCTGATTGGTAGCAGGAGAAGGGCTTAGGAACTGTTCTGTGCAAGTGCCCTGGATCTCTGTGCTGGACAGGCAATGCCCACTTGCCCAGTCCGATGGGTACCCTCGAATCTGATGCCTCAAATTGACTGACGTCACAGGTTAGAAATAATAGGACCGGCCAGAACCAGAGGTTTTCTTTGTACCAAATCCTGCAGGACCGGAAGGTGTTGCTTGAGGCAGTCTCCTTTAGTGTTTTATGGTTGTCTTACTTTTCTTACTCTTTTTCGTCCAAGTTGAAGAGACTGAGGAGAATGCTGTTGCATAATGGGTTTGTTGGAATTTAAATCGCAGAGTCTACACATCTTAGAGGGTGGAGAGATCTTGTCAAATCAAACATTGGTGGAGTTAGAATGACCTCATCTACTCCAATGCTACACTTCAGATTAAAATAAAACTAGAACTCAAATTTATGAAGCCCAGAAAAGTTTAATTTACTGGTCAAAAGCTCCTTACAAAATGACTTTGGGTAAATTACTTACCCTTTCAAAATCTCAGATTGCTCATTTGTTTAAAAAATGTCTATTCCTGTTGCAGAGACTTTTTTTTTTTAGAACGGTTTTATAAAATACCTAGTGTTAAATTAAATTTAAGCCTGAAGCTCTCTCCATACTATGAGTTCCTAGGTAACGAGCTGCAACCCAACTTACTACGTAAATAAACTGATATCTGACATGGACCTAAGTCTCAGCCAGTTTAAAACTATGTTCAAATAAGATAAATTTCTGGATGGAATCTATTGGCCCAGCTCTGCCTTTTGCCTGTAAAAACTCCCTCCTCTTCCTCCACAGTCACCTTATAGCACAGAGCTCTGTAAACCCCTTGGAATGTATAGTGCTCTCCAATTCACAAATTGTTTTGTGCTAGACAAGCTGTTAAATTTAATTTGTTTAAAACTATTCTTTTAACATCAGTGCGCTATTTGATATGTACAAAATAGGCAATGAAAGTGGGTTTTATTTTTATTGTTGCTCAAATTGTGTCTTGAGTTTTAATCTTACTAATTATAATTATACTTATCATGGCCTGGTAAAAGGAGAACTTGGGTCTTTTGACTCCAACCTCGGAGCTTTGCTGACTCCTTGGCATTTCCCTGACACTCTGCACTCTCACTGGTTGGTTAAAATGCATGTCTGAAAGCAGGGCCTTCCAGAGGCGGAATGATGGAACCAAAGAGAAAAAGATGCCTGTTAGTGTGAGCCTGAACCCTAATCATGGATGCAGACGTCTTGGGTCTGGCATCTTGTCACACATGTGAGGTCTAGTCTCATTTGAAGTTATGATCAAAGTTTTGCATGGTTCATGCTGAGAGATTTTTCATTTCAGTTTTTAAAAATCTCCCTTGTGCCCCTTGCATTAGTTTTGCTTAGCTTTAAAACATTTGTTCTATTTATGTGAATATATTCAACAGGCAGATTGTTCTTTGCCTGAGAATTCTTCCCATGAATGTAAATAACATTTCTTAATCTCTCACAGCTGGTTGAAGAACTATGCTTGATGAATCACCTAGAGGAGATTTTAAAGAAAAGCATAAAGAGAAAAAAAACAAATGCAGAATGTTATACAACCCTTGAGTAGCACATTAACGATTTAACTTATGCAAAATATGCACTGCTTGAACTACTGCCTTAGAAAAAGGCCATAAGTCTTTCTCTGGGCCATCGAAAGACAAGGTCAGACCTGTGATGCTTTAAAAATACAGAAAGGCTACAATCGCATGAGATTTCCATGTCAATTTTTCAAAACAAACAAGTTAAAAAATGAATCTATAAATGCTCTGGACAAGTCAAAACTCTCCTTATTGGACAGAGAAAGTAATTCTGTGGATATGTTGACCAACATCCTCTGCTTTAGGTCCTCCCCAGTGCTTTTCTAAGGAAATTTCATACTTATAATAGCCACTAGCAGTCTTCAATTTTATTTACCAATAAAAACAGCTACTAGCATGAGCTCTGTTGCTCTTTCCCTCAGAGAGGTGGTAGAGAATTGTTGGCGGCTGTGAGCACTCCTGTCTGAGAGCCAAGGGCAGACGTGGTACTGCTGATGGGCTTGCAGAGCTCCATAACTGTATTTGCATATGAAGCTGAAGTAAAGAAATGTGCATCTTGCTCCCACGGAGTTTCCATTCCTGCATATACAAGTGGGAATCATGGCGAGGGAAGAGGCTGGTAGCTGCAGGTGATCAAATCACAAAACTGCTTTTGTGTCAAATGCAAAAGCCAGCAATGCTGTGTGTCTACGCATTCCAATGGGGCAGCTTGTTGGCACATGGCTGTCCTCTCTGCTAGGTGTGATGTGGAAAGGAGCAGTTATAAAGGGGAGAGGGCGTCATCCCCCTCTAAGGGATGGGGGGCACAGCAGTACCTGTGGAGAGCAAGTGGAGGGCCATGGGATGAAGGGAGTAGAGGATATATCTGAGGCTGATGGAGTGAAATGAATTTGTTCATTTAAAAAACATATGCATTCATTTATGCTCATGCATCCCTTTATTTAGGACATATTTGTCTTAAATGAAACAAACTTTTCTCCCATGGCCATAATAACATGGTCTTTCTAACTTCAACAGAGGATATTTCTCCCTTAATTCTACTCTTTGAATGCACTGTCTTCCTTTCTGAGCCAAACTCTTTCACTCTCAGAAATGCTTTATCCCACCACAGCCCCTACATACATGCTTGTATGTGTGCTCACACACACACACACACACATACACACACACACACACACACACACACACACACACACACAGGCCACCTGTGAACGGTTATTCTCATCTTCTTGATTCCCAGCATAAATTTCAACTACTGAAAAAGATTTCCTCCCAACCACGGTGCCTAAAATACATATTCTCTGCTCCTCCTTCTTGTCTGTCATCACAGTACATAATTTGACTTGCTCATGTGTTTCTCTTATACATCTTGAGACCACACACAACAAGAGATCGGGTAGACCCACCCTGGTCCCAGGTGCCTTCAGCATCTGTCACAGTCAATGCCTAGCACTGAAGAGGGACTGGGTAATAATGAATGAGTGAGTGAATGAACATTATAGAGGCTGGGATGGTGAAGGACTGTGGAAGAGGTTAATCAATAACATTTCCTTACCCTGAATGTCAACCAGTGACTTTCTAAGGGTTTCAGTGATGGAGGTTATCAGAAAGAGGAAGAGAGAGAGCAAGAGAGAGCCAGGTGAGGCAAATATAACAGGGTCTTTGAACTCAATTTCTAGGGAAAGACTGTTGATGGATTCTGGTATGAAGTTTTAGTATTTATGAGAACAAAGTTTGACAATATGGAATCCATTGTGTTCTGCTGTAGATTTAAGGCCTTTGCAGATTATTTCCTCTGTGCAGGTTAAAAAGTGGAAAGTATTTGTATTGGGGGTGGCTATGAATTTTTTTGTCTTGGTCCTGGGGATCTCACTGAGCCTAGGCCAGGGCCGGGTCTTCATAACACTGTTCCAAACAACAATCCCGGCAGTGCTCCATCAGAGTCCCAGAGGGCACTGTGTGCCAGTGAGTGGGGATTCCAAAAAGTCTGTTCCCCTCGTGCATTGGGCATTGTGCCTTAGGAAAACAAGTGTGCAGATTGCCAGGTTGCCCTTTTGCTGTCCTCCTGCCCAGCTCCTTTCACCCCGCCTGGTGGACTTGTGCTCATTCCCCTTGGCATGAGTTCCTTCTCCTCCCTTCAGGTGCAACATCCTTCGATATTGCATGGTAGAGCCTAAGGCGTGCAGCTAACTGCAAATTCTCAGTCTGAGAAGCCCAGTGAGACTCTTGCTCCTGTCTGCTTCCCCATCAACCTTAAGAATAGATATGCAAATCAGTGCCTAAAAAAGGCCTTAGGAATCTCAGGGTCTCCAGTGTAGTTCTACAAAACAAACTCTAATGATTGCTTTGGTTTTGGCTCTTTTGTAGATTAATGTAACTTTAGAAAATGATTTGAGAGTAGGCTTCTATAGTAATTTCCCGTTCAGTTCCCTTATCTTGTCTCCTAATTTCTTCCAACCCTAACATGGGGATACGGCCAGAAGTGAGATTTATAAATTCCCAGGTAATACACTGAGTTCCCAAGGTGGATGCTGGGTGGATTTAATAGAATCTAGTGACATTGCAGTACAGTAGCATGCAACAAAGAGAGAGTGACTGCCAGGTGAGATGAGAGGGGCATGTGATCTTTGAGGCGTATCCTGTGGGCTTGTGACTTGGATCTGTTGTTAAAAAGCTGATGTGTACTGGCAGGAAAAGAATAGCTTCTCTGCTCTCTTGCATTCTGTGAAAATGAATCGGCATAAGGAGGTTCCAAGGAAAAGCTTCTTCTCTAGTGATGACTGAAAACTTGTGGCTTGCCAGACGAAGAAAAAGCACTGATTTTTAAAAGCTGAAGATTAAAAAATATCTTCCCTTCTTTCTTGCAGAATTAATAGCATTTCTCACCTGGTCATTTCTCCCACAACAAGGAAAACTGGTTTTCTTTTGGAATGTGAAAGCTAGTGAGAGCCACACACATCGCAGAAGCGAAGACACTGCAGGGCCCGAGTCGCAGTGAAAGGAACTCCCAGGCTATTTATAAAACATCTCAAAGCAGTTTTCCATCAGAGTCATAACTGCTATAAAGTTCATCCCTACTGGGTAGTGACTAATAAGCCTGAGGACATGTGATCACGTACTCTGCTTAGCTAGCCATGTCACTCATTTCTCTAGGCCTACTAACATGGTGGTCTGTCACAGTAATCTCCAGGAGCAGCAGCCCTATGTGATGCATCTTCACCGATGGTAACGCTAGTACTGCTGTGGCTTGAGAGGAGCGAGCTATGTTCACATAGTGAAAAAATACGGTGAAAGTTTGAATTAAAAATATTATTACAGTAAGAGACACATTGTCATTAATGTCCCTCAGGATGCTGCCTCTGATTGCACACACTTATCCCATGGCTCCTTTTAAAATGTTTAGTATTATCAGCACACATTTGCAGTGTGTCATGATTCCATTCATCATGGGAGCTGGGGCGTGTATACACACATCTCGGTTCTGTCTGTGTCCTCCTCCCTCCCTCCATCTCTTGGCTGCTTCACTGTCCTGAATAGATCCAAAATGCTTACCTTTCACCGGTATTTTGGCTTTGGGAAAGAGAAACACAGAGAGGAAAAAGGCAAAAAATATATGTATATGCAAGATGGTTAAGACTGTTATACAGCTAGTTTCTCTTAGCTCATTAGAAGGAAAGTTCTGTGCTCATATTGTATAGACAAGATATCTTGCCTATATCTTCTACTCTGAATTACTACTAGGAAGACAACAATACACAGTGTACCAACTACTGTGGCTGTCCTCATAGTCTGTTTTGAAACTCAGCTTCATTGTTATGTTTATCTTTTTTTTTAAAAGGAAAGAACAGCTGGGATTGGGAAAGGAGAGAAGAAGGAGAGGATATCTATACACACAAGATAGCTGGGGTAATTGTACTACTGATTTCTACCAGTTTGTTGAAAGGAACAGTTAGTGCTTAATTGTTTTATCGATCTTGTATGCCTATTTCTGGTGATCTGAGCAAGTACTTTGAAACTAACAATGTGTAATATAACAATTATTGTTAATTTCCTATCACCTTGTTTTGAAATTCTGTATCACTTTTATTGCTTTTTGTTGTTTTAAAATTTGTGTTTTGTTCTTTTTAAAATAAAATTTAAAGAAAAAAGAAGTTGCGTGATGCCAGATCTGTTGAATAAGGTAGATAAGGACACACTATGGCTTTTACGGCCCTGCCTTTCCTTTTTAAAAAATCATATCTCATAAAAAGATGACAGAGGACTTCCAGAACTGCTTCTGAAAGGGGCAAGAGTAAGAAGATGAGCATGTTCCAAGTGAAGGGAAGTGCTGTGAGGAAGATTAATGACAAATGTCTTTTTGCGTAAGAAAGTTTTTAAAAAAATATACACACCACAGTTTTTGATTAGTCACTGCAGGCAGCTTTTATTGTTTTTTAGTAAACTGTTTTATATGATTATTGCCTTTGGTAAGAATGTCTAATATCTGAAGACTAACAATGGAATTTTTTTTGTGTTTTATAGACTGAAACTGGATAGACTGGCTTAGTTTTGATTAACTGAATGAGCCTTTAAAACCCTAGAAATTTTTGCCAATATTTGACTCATTCTTATGTGCGTATGTGGTGAACCTTGAAGAATATCTGTGGGCAGTCAGATATTATGGAATGAGCATAACTTTTCTACTAACAAGTTCTTAATGTCGTTTATAGAAAATAGGACTGAAAAACCAGCCATACCCAAATTAACATAGAAATTTCTGACATATTAAATTTATTTTCTCTTTTAGAAAACAGTAGGAGGAAATTAACCATGGTTGTTATATTACATATTGTTATCTTCAGTGAAGGTGCTCAGATTACCAGATGTAAGAATGCAAGAGTCATCAATTAATGAAAATAAAAAATAATACAACAAACACTAGAAAAGATTAAGAGCGTCACTAAACATGATGGTGGGAATTCAACAATGGTTGTTATATTACACATTGTTGTCTTCAAATTATTAATTCAGATCTTTAAAATAAAAAAAGACATTAGGAGAACCAAAATGTCAGACTAGTGATCAGTAGCGAAGTATAGCATCTCTGGGACTCACAGTCCAGTTTCTGGAAAATAACAACGTGGCAAAGAGAGAAAAGAGGAAGAAGTAGACCTCCGAGACTTGGGAGTGAACTAATAGGAAAATTAAAAGGAAGGTATGAGGAAGTTGGAGAAACAGACCACAATACAGAGAAAATAACAGAGCAGTCTGGAAGACTACCCAGACTTCCACAGAGGAGAAGCTCTCTATAGACAAGGGAAGACCTCAAGGTAAAGAGCTCCAGGGAGAAATAATGGACTGCGTTAGCTGCATTAAGCCCAAGAAAGCCTCAGAAGTACTGTGAACTGCAAAAGCAGAGTGGGGTTTTAATCCAAAAAGTCACTCCTTCCACAAAGCAAGAAACAGTTGGAGAAGGACTCCAATGTAGCACACACTGTATCATGGATTTAATCAGCTGCCATTTGGGGAAGGAGTTAGTCTCAGAATAATTAAAAAAGAACTTCACTTCCAATAGTGTTCCCCTCCCACAGTGACTGGATGAGAGATGGTCATGGGTTACTATCATGGAGAAGGTGCTAGCTATACATAGACCCTCTATATGCCCATCAATAGAGAATGGATGAAGAAAATAGGACATTTCTACACAATGGAGTGCTTCTTTGCCATAAAGAAGGGTGAACTGCAATCATTTGTAAGAAAATGGGTATATCTTGAGAGTCTAATGTTGTGAACTAAATCACATATTACAAGTTAAATTTCCCATAGTTTCTCTTACATGAGAAATCTAAAATATAAATAAAAAAACAAAATAAAAGATAATATGAGTCAGGTGTGGTGGCACATGCCTGTAATCCCAGCACTTGGGAAGCTAAGTCAGGAGGATCTCTGTGAGTTCGTGGCTAGCCTGGGCTACATAGTGAGTTCAAGGCCATCATATACTACGTAGTGATACCCTGTCTCAAAAAGCCAAAAAAAAAAATATGATATAGGGGGATAAATCTTTTGCAAAAGTAAAAGGGAACGAGAGATGGAGGTGGGGGTAAGGCAAGAGAAGGGGATGAAAGAAGAATTAAGATGTGTTATGGGGATGAAAGAAGAATTAAGATGTGTTATGTGTATGTGTATGTACTAACTCCTCATGAAGAATATAATCATTCTGTATCCTGAATATGTACAAATAAAATCTGAAAAAAATCGTATCATTCATTACCTTAAGAAATATATATATATATATTAGTGTGATGAGCCAAAACCCAAAATCCATGGTGAGGAAATAACTAATTTAAAATTAGGATTGCATTTCTTTAAGATGGTAGCTGATTTTTCTTCCTCTTGATAACCAAATCTGAAATGAAAGTTAAATTCTAATTTGCTCAACTTGTTTAATCTCAATATTATTAAAAATTTATATAGAATTTGTCTTATAAAGTACCTGTGAAGACTGGCTTGTATGACAAGTCCAAGACTGCCTTCAACATTCTGGTTTATGCTTCTTGTCCATGTGTCTCCTGAGCTGCCTTCATTTTCAAAAATACCTTAGTTTAGACAATGAATTTTATGGCTACTATATTTAACTATCACTGTGAGTGAAATCTAAAACAGTATCAACACCTATAACAACGATGTCAAAACCAGTATTTATAAAGTCACAAGGAGAAAGCTGGGATTATATAAATAGGGGAAAGATAAAGGAAGATTTATTTATTGTTTGAATTTTGTGAGTTATGGAGTAGTAAGCAGTGATGCTGGATTGTTGAGGTTTAGTCATGTAGCTGGAATGTTTAAAATCTTGGAGGTTCTGTGTTGGTACAGAAGGAAAGAAAAAGTCATTCAAGGTTTTTGAACAGAATTGTGATAAATCAAAACTACTCTAAGAAGATCAGTATGGTTACAGGATATGGAACGTGTCTCAGTGGTACATGGCATGGCTTCTAGACAGGAGTCACTAACAACAGAGCTTCACAGGTGCTCTAAAAAGCATTCTCACAGCAAAACGCAAGCAAGTCAGCTACACACCATTCAGTGGATTCATGGTTCTGAAGGAGCTGGAAGAAACAGATGACAGTTACAAAAACAATGATAATGAAACTAAGTAGAAAAAGGTCTGGTTATACAGCTTTAGTGAGCTTTGTGGCTTTTTGTTTTGTTTTGTTTGTTTTTTCTCCGGTACCAGGAATTGAACTCACGACCTTGCGCTTGCCAGGCAGGCACTGTGCCGCTAAGCTAAATCCCCAGCTTCAGTGAGTTTTAAAAGATTAGTTTTATATCTAAAGGTAATCCTTAAGGATTTAGTCCAAGACCTAAGTAATTGTTCTCTTTCTTAGGACTAACAGGGATACCTGATTACTATATTTGAGAAATATTGGTGTTTAAGAGTTAAAAGAATTATGAATACATTAAGGTTGAAATCAAGTTGGATTTTATTTCATAAGGCACTATATACACATAATATATATTTTTTTCAGGAAACAAACAAAATCATAGATAAAGTAATAGCTTATACTAGTTCATATGCTTAAGAGGTGGCTTGATCTTTGGAACTCACTGTCATGGACAACCACACTGATACTCTCTCACAAATTGTACTGCGACTTTGACACATAGAGCACGCACAGATCCATACCACTCTGTCTTCATCCGGGATTTCTTTCTTCCTTCCTTCCTTCCTTCCTTTCTTTCTTTCTTTCTTTCTTTCTTTCTTTCTTTCTTTCTTTTTTTTTTTTGGTACTAGGAATCAAACTCAGGACCTTGTACTTGCCAGGCAGGCTTTGTACCACTGAGCGATCTCCACAGTCCCCAGGATATATTTCTTACACCCTTATATTAAAGAATTGTCTGCTTTTGGTAGAAGATATAAAACTCCAAGAATGATAAGGCTGATCTCACTGCACATATGAAAGGGCTAGATACATTTTTGTTTTAAATAGTAAGGGATTTATTTTTGTAATATACCAACACACTTATTATTATTTTCTTTCCTTTTCACCACCTTAGAACAGGGATGTAATAAAAATCTTCTGGAAAGTAAAAATCAAAGTTATACTGGGAAATAAGGAAGTACACATTTCCATCTGGATTATCTAAACATCGTAAAATTATAGCTGACATTTCAGGAACTGGACATGTGTGTAGGTAGCAAAGGTGAGGAGGAATCCATTAGGAATAGTGAAGAAGAGCTTTTTAAAGTGTAAAGCTTTTTAAAGAGTAGTAAATCCTACTGTAATACTGTACATGGGTTTCCAGGTACATAATCATGAATAAGTTCATGATTTAACAGGTAGTAGCAATCTTGGTTAAACACTCAACTAGTATTTGTTTAAAATTGGTACATCCAAATTCCTCTGCATCGAGATAGACTATAATTCTATGTAATATTTTATCACTAAAAGATTCCTCAAATATAAATCTCATTGTTTTATTTTTTGTCTTTTTTTGAGACAGGGTCTCACTATGCAGTTCAAGCTGGCTGGACTTTGTAGTCCAGGCTGGTCTCGAACTCACAACGATCCTCATGCCTCAGCCTCCCAAGTGCTGGGATTACAGGCATGCACCACTACACCCGGCAAATCTCATTGTTTTAAAGGTAGCTACATAACTTACACACTCCATTTTTCATCTCTCAGAAGATTCAGAAAATTTGAAACGAGTTTAATATGAAAAATATTGGTGTCCACAAATGAGAAATCAATAGAAATAACTAATTTTTAAATGCCCATAATCAAAATTAAAACAACTGTATATTAATTGAGGCAGAGCTTCCAGAATCCTAGGCTGAGAATATTCATATATCTGCTCCAATATAAAAGCAATGAAAAGTGACAAAAACAAGTTTTAAAAACTCTGTAAAGGCTTGCAGCAATCTCAGTATTTACTGAAGAAATTCTGTGGAAATTTAGAGCATCAGCTTGTGACATCATGACCCCTCTCACTTCTTCCTCTTCTCAGCTCTGCTCATCCTTGAAAGAGAGCATCCTTGTAGCCAAAGTCGGAAAAGCCAGAAACCTTGAAGAAATGAGGATGATTATAAGAGAATACTATGAAGAAGTGTATGTCAAAATATTATAGAATTTAGAGAAAACTGGTAAATTCCTAGAAAGACGCAAACTATTTGAAAAAAATCTCATTCTCCAAGGACTGTAACTGACCTATCCTAAAGCTCTCTTTAAAATGCTTTATATTATCATTATTTGACTCAGTATTCCCTTTGTGGGTAAAGACCTGTCTTCAAAGAGTTTGCTGTAAACAATCAGCAAAATTGCTCAAAATTGCAACTGCCTGAGGCTCTGATCCTATGTAGCACAACCAAGAGCCTGGTCAAAATCTTAAAAGGATTATCTTGGAAACTAGATTCCATAGGGACCTTCGAATGGCTCTGTTATAGTCTTTGGAATCCAGAATGCATGTTCTGAGCTGTGCATGTGCCCAAAAGACCTGAGAGTGCCCAAATATTTTACCTCTAACTGAATTGACCTTGTAACTCTGTGTAAACAGAATGGGAAAGAATTGAAAACTGACTTTAACCGCATGTTTCAACACACACTCCCTGTAAAGTTCGGGAGACCACTAGCTCAAGAGAATTGCTGAAAAATGATTAGTTCACCCCTAGATTAAGTGAGAAGAGGTCACCTACGCTACACTTTACAGAGAATGCATATTGTGGAGAATTTGTCTTAGGAAGTTACTAACCAAATAGCAGCCCCAACAAGAAGGACAAAATAGGGCGGGGGATATAGCTCAGTGGCATAAGCACCTGCCTGGCAAGGGCAAGGTCTTGAGTTCAATTCCTGGTACCAAAAATAAATAAATAAATAAATAAATAAAAGAAGGACAAAAACAACAGATAAAAAAATCCTTCAGGGGTTAGCTGATTTACAAAGTTGCTACCTTATATTTCTAAAACACTGAGTTTTCAACAAAAAAATAATGAACCATAGGAAAAAAGTATAGCCTATCACAGAAGAGGAAAGCAATCAATACACATGGTCTCCAAAGAGCCCTGATGTTGTACTTATGGAATAAAGTATTTGTATACCTATGTAATAAGATCAAAGAATTGAAGATAACAATATGAAAAGTAAGAGATGATAGTCTAAGACAATGACAATAAAGGGATGGGAATGATTTAAAGATATTCTGTGATTGAAATGTATACTAGGTGAAAAGCAAAATTCACTAGTAGGGCTTTAAAAGCTGACATGAAGAAAGCAGAAAACAATGCCTGTCTGGCAAGAATAAGGTCCTGAGTTCAATTCCCAGTGCCAAAGGAAAACAAAGCAGAAAAAGGAATAAGGGTACTTAAACATAACTCAGTTGAAAATTTTCCAGTGTGAGAATCAGAGAGAAAAACAAAAATGCACAGAACCTCAGAGATCGTGGGAGATATCAAACATGCTAAATTGGTAAGACAGATGTTCAAAAGGAGAAGAAAGAGAAAAAAGAGCATAAATAACAATTAAAGAAATAGTGCCTGACATCAAAAGAAATCACCAGCAGAGTAAAAAGAAAACCCATGAACTGGGAAAAAATTTAGCCCACTGCTTCCCGGACAAAGGACTTCTATCTAGAACATACAAAGAATTTTAAAAAAATCAGGCCCCCTAAATTCAAAGACCCAATCCAAAAATGGGCATCTGAGATGAATACATAATTCTCAGATGAAGAAATACAAATTGCAAGTAAATACATGAAAAAATGTTCAACATCGTTGGTCATTTGGCAAATGCAAACTAAAATAATATTGAGATTCCTCTTTACCCCAGTAAGAATGGTTATCATCAACAAATCAACCAATAACAAATGCTGGGAATGCTGTGGAGAGAAAGGAGCACTGCGCCACCGTTGGTGGAAGTATACACTGGGGCAACCACTGTTGAAATCAGTGTGGAGATTCCTCAAAAAACTAGAATTATAGGTCCTGTTCGACCCAGCTATTCCCCTTCTGGGTATTTTTCCATAAGAATTAAAAACATCATACCACAGCAATATATATGCATCCATGTTTATAGCAGCACAATTTGTCATAGCTAAATCTTGGAAACAACACAAATGCCTGTCCACTGAGGAATGGATAAAAAAGATGTGGTATTTTTATACAATGGAGTACTATTCAGCTATAAAGAGAGATAAACTCAAGGCTTTTATAGGTAAATGGATGTAACTAGAGACAATGCTCATAAGTGAAATTGTGAAAGGGAAAGAAATTGCTCAAAGGAAGGAAGAATTAGGATGAGGAAAAGGAGAAAAAGAAAGAAAGAAGGAAGAGAAAACATAAGAAAACATATATATGGATAGCTGGGATAACTGTACTGCTGATGTCTAATGTTTTATTGAAAGGAACAGTTAATGCCTCTTTTTTTTATTTTTCACCAGTTTTGCATGCTTATACCTGTTGATCTGAACTACGGATTTGAAGACAACAATATGCAATATAACAACCATTGGTGAATTCCTACTCTCTTGTCTAGTGAAACTCTATATTGTTTCTAAGGGTTTTTTTGGCCTTTATTTCTTATTTTCTTTAATGGTTTGATGAATCTTGCATTCTTGCACCTGGTAATCTAAGCAACTTTGTTGAAGATAGCAATATGTAATATAACAACCACTGTTAATTCCTATCATTTCTTCCAGAAACCCTGTATCATTTTTATTTTTTTTAAATTTGTTTTGTTTTTGTTGATGTTGTTGGTATTTTGCTATTGTTCTTTTTTATTATTCTCTTTAAAATAAAAAAGAAATAATGCTTGAAAACATTCAATTTGATAAAGAACGTTAATCTATATATCCACATAGCTTAACATAGTATTAATATTTATCTCAACACAACAGTAATAATAGCACTGATATAATATTAACCATGATATTAAAATAAATCTTATGCCAATTACTATTATTATGGCATCAATTTTAATACATTAACAATAATGTTAATATAAGATTAACAGTAATCTATATATCAAAGTAGCTTAACATAATCTGACTATGTAGATTTAGGAGATCTACACTCAGACTTTGAATAACTAACTTTAGAAAACCAGGATGGGTAACCTTGAAACAGCACACACATTAAAAGAAAGTGAAGGGAAATTTAAGGTATTCCCAGACAATTTATTAATAGTAGACCTATCTGACAGGAAGTAACAGAGGTCATCATTTGGGATGATACAAAACGACACCCTGTGATAACTGGAAGTAGACCAAGTGGAATGGGAGACACAAGCTTCAGTTTAATAAAATGAGGAATGAAAGAGGAAACATCACTATAACTTCTCAGAAATTACAATGATGATCAGAGCACACTGGTTACAACTACATGTTGAAATATAGAACTTAGAGAAAATTGATAAATTCCTAAAAGATAATAAAGCAAGAAGAAATGAAAATCTAAACGGACATTTAACAAGCCAGGTGATTCAGTTAGCAATTTAGAAATGTGCTATGCAAAAAAAGCTCAGATCTACATGGCTTCAATGAATTCAACAAAAAATGTAAAGAATGGATATCTAACACTTTATAAAATTTTCTTAAAAAACAAAAGAGGAAGGAAAATTTTCCAACTCATTCTTTAAGGTTGAAAGTATACTGATATTAAACTAAACAAAACACAACAAGATCAAAACCTATGAAGCAATATCCCTTTTGAACATAGATGCAAAAGTTTTAACTACGTATGAGCAAACTGAATCTAGCACCATGTAAGATGGATTTTATAGTGGGAATGGAGGATAACTGTTTCAGGAATGCTAAGTTGGTGTAACATTCAGGCTAGACTGGTGTTCATCATATCCCCTGGATAAATGGCAAAAAGAACATGACTATATCAGTACATGCTGAAAAACCATTTGACAAGATCCAACATCCTTTTGTGAAAACAATACTCAAAGTGAGAGTAAAGGGGAACTTCTACAATTTGATAAAAGTCCTGTATAGAAAATAGCCAGCTACATTATTCTTTTCTTCTTTTAAAAAGAACCAAAACAAAAACAAAGATAAAAACAAAACAACACAAAAACAATAGAAACGATACAGAATTCCACAAAAAGATGATAGGAAATTAACAATGGTTGTTGTATTACTTATTGTTATCTTCAAAGTAATTCCTCAGATGACCAGATATAGACATGCAAGAGTGATCAAATAATTAAACATTAACTGTTCCTATCAATAAATCATTAGAAATTAATAGTACAATTGTCTTAGCTATAATTATTCTTGATGGTGAAAGGGTAGATACTTCACTGTCAAGGTCAGGAACAAGACAAAGACCTTCATTCTAACCACTGTTGAACATTGTACTGAAGGGTCCGCACAGTGCAATTAGGTAGGGAGAAGAAATAAAACATGTGGATCAGAACAGAGTAAAACTTCCAGTATATGTAGATGATACAGACATTTCTGTAGAAGATCTTAAGGAATCCACTATATATATTTAGATCTAATATACTAGCATTTAGACCTAATATACAAGAATAACCAAGATCAATAAGTTCAATAAATGACACCATATACTGGCAATGAACAATATGAAAATAGAATAATGAAAACAGTTCCATTTACATTAGCATCAAGAGGGATAAATTCTTAGGAATATCTTCAACAGAAGGAGTGCAAAATATGCGTAGTAAAACAATAAAACCTTGTTGAAAAGCTGTAAATAGAGAGACATCCCACCTTCATGAAATGGAGTGCTTAATATTTAGATGGACATATTCTCCACACGGTTTTCAGGTTCAATGCAAACTTTATAAAAGTCTCATCTGCCTTTTCTTCTAGAAATCAAGAAGCTGGTCATTAAATTCATATGGCGATGCAAGAGGCCCAGATACTCGAAACGATTTTAAAATGAGAACAAAATATGACTGTTACACTTCCCAGTTTTAAAACTGACCGTAAGCTACAATGTTCAAGACACTATAGTAGTGACATAATTTTATACAAGAATAGAAATTAAGGTTCAGAAAGAATCCTTACAGTTATGGCTGGTTGTTTTCTCCAGTGGTGTTCCAAGATTATTCCACTGACAAAGAGTAGTATTTTCAATAAACAGCCACACCAACGAGGTATTCACATGCCAGACAATAAATTTAGTCTCCCAACTCATACTACACAAAAACAGAAAAAAAGGCTTAAATGTATCAGAGACTTCTACACAACTGCTAAAAAAGACAGAAGATTATTTGTAAAATTTTGAGATATGTAATTATTTCCTAGGAGTGAAATCTAATACACATATGAAAAAAGAAAGTAAAGACTAAGTAAATTGGACTTAATTTGGCAATCCAAGATTTAAAAAAGTAGGTAGCATGGACAGAGTAACCAAATTTAATTTGGAAAAGTAAATAAACAAAACAATAATAAAAATACTTAGTACATATTTTTTCTAAGAAGAAATAAAAATCACCAACACTTGAAAAAACACTCAGTATCATTAGTCATTAGGGAAATGCAATTAAAAATCATAATCAAATATCACTTTGTACTTAGTAGGGTGACTATAGCCAAGAGATATATAAGAAATGTTGAAAAGAATATGTAGAAATTAGAAACTTTATACCTCACTGAGAAATGAAATATGGTGCTGTAACTTTGAAAAGCAATTTGACAGTTTCCCAAAATGTTAATAGTATTGCCATATGATCTAAGGATTCTATTCCTAGATATGAAAACATACATCTATGCAAAAGAAATCTACATAGATATGCATAAGATCATTAATCATACTGGTCAAAAGAGGAAATTATATAAATGTCCATTACAGTACATTTTCAATGGAAGATTTTTGTTAATAAAAAGAGTAAAACATTTATATAAAGTACAACTTGTATGAACCTTGGAAACTCTGTAGCAAAGGAAAAAGCCAGACACAAAAGACCACATGTGTCATAATTTCATTCACATAAAATATCCAGAATAGCAAATAATAGAGAGAGAAACAGGGTCATGATTGCCTATGTCTGGGTAGAATGGCAGGAACTGGGCAAAATGAAGAGTGACTGCTAGTGAATTTGGGGTTTCTTTTGGGGTGAAAAATGTTTTAAAATGTTGTTGGGATGATTGTACAACTGTGTGTGTATTAGTTAGGGTTCTCTGGAGGAATGGACTCAATAGAAAATATACATATAATTATGCAGTGGGATTTATTAGGTACAAGGTGTGAGCTGGGAGAAACCATGCTGGCCCCCTGCATGCCAGAAACTAGAAGGTCTGGCAGAAGTTGAAGGCTGAGGACCAGAAGCTCACTGCACAGTCACAGGTGTGAATGTGAGTGGGAAGGCTGAAGCAACTGGAGACTGATACCCAGACAAGGGCAGGGGTGGGTCTTCCCAAATGGAAATACTTCCTTTCCCTTTTTATTCCATGCAGGCCACCAGCCTATTGATTGATGCCACACACACGCTCACTTTGCTGGCATACATGTCAACCACCCTCAGACATACCCAGAACTTTACCAATATGCTAGGTGATCCTTATCAAGCCAAGTTCACATATAACAATTAATGATCACAGTGTGCACATAAAAAATCATTGGATTATAGGTTTTTCCAAGGCTGCTAGGTAATGAAGTTTTAAATTCAGTGACAGGGGCATGGAGACAAGTGTCATTAATGATATCAAAGAGAAAGTAGGCTACTTCTCTTAGTGAAAGACAGGCCCACGCTGAAGTTCAGCACTGGCCTGAGAAAAACATGAACCCCACCTACGCAGACCTCTAAACGTGACACAGGCCGTCAACTTCAGGGATATTCAATCTACCAATGCTCTTCGTAGGTGAATTTTTATGGTATGGGAGTTATATCTCATTTAAAAAACATGTTGAATGTTTGCTTTTGAAAGTTTTCTCTTGTTTCTAATTTTAGTGCAATCATGGATTTTCATATTATGGGGGTGTCTTGGTTACTTTTCTCTCGTTGCTGAGACGAAATACCCAACGCCCAAAATGAAGGAAGGAAAGGTTTATTTAGCTTACAGTTTGTGGAGGTTTCAGTCCATACTTGGCTGGCTCCGAGGCAGAAGGTAGCAAAGCAACAAGAGCAAAGGGGGGAATGGCAGCCGAACAGCAAACAGCCAGAGCAAACCGGGGAAATGGCGGCAAGCAGCTTCTTTCCCTGCCTTACTTTGTAAACAGGCTACCCCCACCTAAGGGGCGTGTAGCTCTCACATAATCTCCATGCCCTCCTCTTCCACAGGCTCAGGATGTATACAAAGTCAGTATCTTGGCTTCCTGCTGAGTCACTTAGCCAAACCTCTAGACTCCCCAAGTTGACAACAATGTTTCAACCATGACAGGGGGCTATGAAATACAATTGAAATTCTTTCAATTATTATTTTCGGATGTCTTAGAATAAATCTCCTCTCTCAGCCCACCAGCCATCCAACTACATTCACAGTGTCTTTAGAGCACGAATATTACCTGTCAAGTTCTCTCTCTCTCTCTTTCTTTCTCTCTCTCTCTCTCTCTCTCTGTCTCTCTCTAGTTAGGGACTAGATATGGTATCATTTTAAGATAACTTTAAAAATGCCCCTTTCTGTTTAGGACCATGTTCTTTGATCTAAGGCTGGAATAATGATAATGAAATTAGAAGACACTGTAGTATTACAAACTGGTGTATGCTAGTTCAGAGGAATTGATCTTATTTTAGCTCCAGTTTGAAGCTGATGGCTTTGCTCATGGTGAGATGTCTGTATGCATGGTAGTTATACTCTTCTCAGACAAGTGTTCAACTTCAACCAGGCCCTTCTCTTGCTGAGGAGAGAGTGGCCTAGTTTTCCTCCTGCATCACTCGTGATTCTTGTCTCCCTGTTCTTGTCCCTTTTCAGAGCATTTCTCTGTTTATATCTTGCAGCAATGGAATGCCTCCACCTTCTCCTTAGACACCCTCATAATTTCCTATGAAGCCACTGGAGCTGCTGATTATATTTTTCAGGCATTACCAGAGCCTTGGGGAACTGCAATGAGAAATAACCTCATTCTTTCTTTCATGTGTGCTATAAGATGCCCCCTTCAAGTCATCTTTGCATGTTGTGTGACTGAAAAGTTAGCAATTGCTTTTATGCTCACATATGCTCCCGACCTCACGGTGTTTTAAGGGCTCTTCCGTCCATTTCTGCCCTGGGGCAGCAATGGCATGACCTGCAGCTGCTGTGAAAATCAAACACAGAATGATATCTCAATCTCTTGTTCTTGCACACTCCCTTAATCATAAGCTCTAACTCCCTTACTAAGAATGGGAATACTATTCTCCCTCCCGAGAACAATGTATAATCTCCCCTTCTAGCTGGGGATATTTGAGAGGGATTGTCACTAATGGTAGTAGTACCATTCTGCTGCCAGGTAGTGAAACCCGCTCAGGAAGTGCCAGGGCTACTGGGCACTCATCTTAGTATATGATTCAATTATAGGGGCATAACCACAAGCCTAGGAACCAGGAGAATTTTCATCCAGTAGCTTGTTATGGTATTAGTTTTTCTGCTTGTAGTCACTTATGATGTGTACCACCTATGCCCTTATCTATAGGAAAGCTAGCATGTCAAACTTAGATGAAATAGCAAGGAGAAATAAACACACCAGTTCACATTTCTTATATTGTTGAACCACTAATAGGGAAAAAGGCTGAAATAAATGTTAGATTAAGATAATTTTAAGGATTATCTCTGATTTCATTTCTTTTGTTTTTGTTCTAGGTAAACAATCAGGTTTCATGTTTTTTATATATATGTTGTAAATCTTTTTTACCTCTTTTCTTCCAAGTGAGTTCTGAGTTTTATTTAAGGGCCAATGCATGCATTATACTGGTTTCTAGTTCCTGCAATATTGTGTGCATAGTGGGTGCCCAAATATTTTTTCCTTGTGTCAATTTTTTTCTTGTGAATTAAAAGTATATTACCAATTCCCTATTGTCTCTCAAAAACATCTTGCATTATCATAACAGAAAGGATAAGTCTTCAGGCTATTAAAATGCTGATATTAGATTATAGCAAAAGGTGTTATTCTTTTATAGCTGAAAATAAAATCTTGCAGCATCTACCAACAGTTCCATATTGGCCTCAGTCTGTTATCTGAACTTTCTGATGCTCATTAGATACTTGAACTTGGTTTATGTGGGTGAAATTAAACAGATTAGCTGTTGTATGGGAGTGTATATACATAAAATTGTGTTCATCTCAACCTTCCAGTTGCAACTCAGTCTACATGGCATATGAATAACAGGGTTGGACAGGAGGACGATGAAAAGAATCACTGAGTCATTGCAAATAATTTAATTATAAATAGAAACTTTATGAGTAGTGTTAATATGTGCTACCTCAGCTAACCTGACAATAAAGGTTTCACAAGCTACAATGACATCTGGAGCCAAATCACATGTAGGAATTATGCAGCTGCAATAAAAGCCACTTAATTAGCATTGCAAAGAGTGTTCCAGCATTTATGAGATGCCTGCAAATTTGCATACAGATACATAATTACATAATTTGCAGCTGTTGTGTTTGTTCCATAAGACCTTGCCACTTTATTAACAGAATATGTAAATCAGGAATTACTTTTTTTTATCTTTCTCATTCTGAGTCTTCTAAAAATGTGTGGTTAATCATGGTGAGTCAGTAAAACTCTTTCATCTGGACTTCATCAGCTTGTTTTAGACTGGCTTTAAGACAAAAACATATCCCATAACGTATTTAACAAGCGAGTTATTTTGAATGATTTGTAAATACTATTTGCTAACAAAATGACATCATTTATTAGCTAATTTTGACTTTCACTATTCATCTTTAAAATCCTTTACTTGCTCTCTCATCCTAGAAACATGCCCTATTTATTTCTCATTAGTTTAAAGAGGCTAATTATATATTGGGTCTTATTTTTATGCTTCACATAGTTGTAGCTTCCTTATACTGTACTCTAGATACAATCCACTAGAAGGAAAGAATTTAATAAAAATGAGTAGAAAGCTAATAATGGCTTTAGATTAAGGAAGCTGAGCAGATCTGGCAGCCAAGTACAGAAGAGGAAAGAGGCGTACACAATTCAATTTCTTGTCAGTCCTTGTGAAAGAAATACTATTGAACTAATTTAGTACATTATATTAGCACAAGTTCACATAGTAGGTCCATACATTTTTATATTAAAAATCTAGAAGTTGTCAAAAGTTTACCATAGCTTTATGATGCATTATGAGCTAATAAAGTTAAAATATGAGATTGAGTGCATAGTTATGGCTTTAGACAGTCTGAACTAGCACTATGGTAAGTACTAAGTATATCAGTGAAGTCTAAGGTACTTGATAGATGGAAAACGCCCATCTTACATCCTCGGGTATTGGGACTAAAATTATTATGTCATTTCTATGACATCAGATAAGTCATAGAAATTAATAACAGAGCCTTTAAAGAAAAACACTTCAATAATATGGGATTTGAAAATGCACACTGGGGCTGGGGATTTAGCTCAGCGGCAAAGCGCCTGCCTGGCAAGCGCAAGGTCATGAGTTCCGTTCCCGGTGCAGGAGAAAAACCAAAAAAAAAAAAAAAAAAAAAAAAAAGAAAATGCACACTGCTATTCATTGATCCATTCATCTATTTACTTAACATGTATTGAAATAAGTGCTAAGGAAAAGGGAAGACTGAGTTAGGTTTTTAGACTAGAGGCTAAGGAGAAAATCTGAGTAGCTTAAAGTTCTTACTCATTGTCACATACACTTTCTGTATGTTCATCATTACAAATGCTAGGTAGTATAACTCAGTTTTAAAAAAATTTATAGAAATTTTAATTAAAAGTAAAATCCATGTGCAAAAATTACATAAATACATACACATGAATTTATGGTTGATTATGTGTTTATGGTTCATTGGCAATATGTTTCATAATTAAAAAGAGTTAAAGGAGGAAAATTCCCCATATCATTTGATATTAGTTCTCTTCAATTCCTTCTGTCTTTATGATAGTAGTCATTAAACTAATGCCTTTAATAACTGAGGAGAGCAAATATCTCTCTTGGAGTTGAGCAAAGAACCTGTGCAACTCTCTCCAGCTTGTCCTTTCTCTAGCTTACCCAATCTTTTAGAAAAGACGATAATATGGTAAATCCCAGGAACTCCCTGTACTCAGTATGAAGTCTCTGTGGCCGTGAATGGAATCTTTTGGAGCAGCTTTCCACTCACCAGAGTCCTTGGAATGGAGGGTGATACCATGGTGTCTCGGCCTCGTTAACCGTGGAGGACAGTTACATCACGTGTAAAGCTGAAACGCTGCTTACACATACACTTTCTATGAAAAAAGAACCTGATAAATGGAAAGTTGGTTTATTTGGCAGAGATTTTATTCTTTCTCTGTAGGATATTTTTATTCTTTTACAGAGTATTTAGCCAAAGTATCAAACACTTGATTGTTAGTATTGTTTACATTTAAAAGTTCTTTTGTAAGAAATATGTAATTTGATGGATTATGGAGTAAATAAATGAAAAAGGATTGTGTATTACGCTCCTCTGTGTCTCTTTCTCTCTGTCTCTGTATTTGTCTGTCTCTGTCTCTCTTTTTCTCTCCCTTTTTATGCTAGTATTTAAATGACCCTTAAAGTTCAACAATAGTAATCAGAAACAAGGATCCCAGCCTGGGCAGTTGACCCAATGGCACAGTGCACACTCTGAAGACCCAGTCACTGGTCACCTGGCATTGCTGTGACAGAACTCTCCAGTCACTGCTCTCAGGGGTACAAGGTGACCACCTGCAGTGTTCAGGACATTTCTCAGTAACTGTAGAAGTTTATATGATTAGCTCTTCCCTTTAATTCCTATATATGGCTCAAAGTAATTTTTAGAGTTGTAGAAATGTTACATTGACACACAAACAATCACAAAAGCGATCACCTCAGTTTCTAAGTTGAACCTTGTCATTTTTTTACAGACTCAGTTATGATAGCTTCAAGGGCATCCTATCTATCCATAGCAGGTGAGTGTCCATTTTCTTCTCTTTCTAGTTACCCAAGGATTCATCTCCAGAAATTAAAGGCTTATTCAAATTTATCCCTTATTCCCCTTGTGCTAATTAGGTTCTTAAGTTTATCTTAATAAGTGCTTGGAAAATTGGAATGATTACTCTTACTAGGTCTGACATGCATCAAGAAAGAGGGAGAAATAGGGAGACGTTTCAGTCTTTCCAGGCCGCAGTACCTGGGGTCTGTCTCTACAACACCGAGGCCGCAGGCTGAAGACTTGCCCTCCAGTGCCCTCTGAATGCAGCTTGATCCAGCCTCTGAACCCTTCTGAATTGGGTAAAACTATTTATCTGGTCTGTAGCTTTAAAGATACTTACATCTTTTTAAAGCTCAGAAATAGTAATAAAAGCAATTAATATTTTTGTAATAGGATGACAAATGTAAAGAAAATTTTAAAGGAAAATTGGTGACTTTCAGGTTAAGTAATGAAAATGAATTAGTATTATATCTAAATTTGCAAGGATTATTGTAGCATTAATTAACAATTTCACTTAATTAAATGACTAAGTTGGTATTCCCCGAATTTAGCAGTGTCCCCTAGACAGGGGCAGAAAGTATTTCTTTTATGCTAGAGCAGCCATTAATGTTTTTCCTTTCACCTATTGCAAAAGCACCAGTGTGATGAATTTTATGGCTTCCATTAACTTATATTGTGGAGAAATTGGGTCTCAGGCTTACTTAGTTGGGTTTACCTCATGGAAATAAGTATATTATTAATTCATTTGACTCAGTAATAGCAAGAACAGCATATCAATAAGTTCTGATAATATAATTTTTATATTTCAGAGATATCTTATTTTTATGTTTAACATCTAGCACTTTCATTAAAAGTAGTAAAATGTATGCTATAGTTAAAGAAAGAATAAAGTTTTAAAAAATTATTATTATACTAAAAAGTAACTAATTTTCAGATTAAGATGGATAATAGAAAGAAGAATAACATATAAATGAGAATTCTGTCTAAGAAGCAGGAATCAAGCAGGGTGATATTTCATCCAAGGAATTAAACCCTTTCAAACCCGTGAAGTGGTGGGAAAGTGACGATCAGGGCAAGCTTTGGAAACTCTCAGATGCATTGTAAACTTTTCTATACCTAAAGGGTCTCTGATCCAGGAAACGGATGTTAATGATTGGGGTTTTTCCCCACGTTAGGGAACTGTGAGAGCATCAGAGCCCACCACAAAGACTTCCCAGTTGTCACATGTGGAAGTGTTTGTCTCCCACACCCGGGGAAACGTTACTACAGCTTCTGCCTCTTGCCTCCATTCCACATCTCACAAGGGCTTCTGCTGGGCACATCAACTGGCCGGGAAAGCTGGTGAATGTAGTTCCCAGGTTTCTAATGTCCATAATGCTGGGAGGCTGCAAAGGAGCATGGCAGTGCTGTGGGCCCAAGAGATGAAGCACAGCGTGATTTACTGTGAGTGCTTCCGAGCCTCTTACTAAGATAGGATATCTCAGCTTGAAGGATTTGGCATTGCTTACAGAGCAAATGGTATAATTAAATAAAGCACTAACATTAACCCTGTGCAGTATGGCATCATTACTGTAATTTAGTGAGTGAACAGGAAAGCCCACCCACCATTTCACAATGGTAGCTATCATTGTCTAGCTTCTCATCGCATGCAGAACGCGGCAGTCTGTACATCTGCTCAGCCCCATATCTTCCCCACTCTTATTCACCTCCTTCCTGCATTTATTGCACTTGTTATCCAGGGCTGAATCTTCTGCGTTGTTCTCTGGTGATTTCTTCCTGCCTTCTCTCATTTCTCTGAGATATTTTTGCTATTTGTATCAATTCTTATCCTGGAAATTGAATTAATAACATGGTCATGGTTAATATTTATATCCAGAAGAGGTGTGTGAGATATTATTTCATCTAATTGATGAAGTGATGCAGCAGATTTTAATTGGACAGTTGGTGACTTTAGTTCCTTGCCTTCTTACTTGCAGGTTTTTTCTAGCACAGCCAAGTTTAGGTAGGAGCAAAGACTAGGGTGAAATAAAACATCTTTGTTTTTATCCTGCAAGTTTTTAGTTCACACTGATGATTCGTGACCCACATCTTATTGTCCTTTAAGTTTCTCTGCTTATATAACCTTTGTTTCCCCTCCTTTAATGCCCCTTCTTCTTATGTTAATACTCTGCACTTTGCTGTGAACAGAATAATGTGTGAGCTGTGCTCTCCCATTTCCCCAGTTAGTGCATGTAGTTCCCCGCTCTGATGACTTGTTCTCTGCTCTCATCAGGATGTTTGGGTTCCCCGCTCCTCCTAGTCTTCTACTGTATTATTTACTCCCTTCTCTACTCTTCAAAATGCTATTTTACATGCATTTTGGAATATCTTGGCTTGAAATTTCAGTATTAGTGCTAATTCTTGAAGAAGGACCAGTTAGAGCCCAATAGACTGGTACTTTTTATTTATACCTTGAATTCCTAATGAATAATTGGTCTCGTGACTGGTACCTAGGAAAACCCATTTTTTGGGAATGAGAAATAAACTCAATTCCCTGTTTTCTCTACTTTTGTTTTGGATGTTTATAAGAGCCATGTAGCTCTTCAGACAAACTGAATATAAATTTATAATTTCTATATTAATTAGAACTATTGATTGGTCACTAATCTTTTTGCTTATTTCTTGTTGGATATTGTCTCTTCCTAAATTCCCTACCAAATACTGATTGCTGCCAATGTGGGATGCTATCATGTATTATAAGTACTATCCAAGAAAAGTAGGGGAATGCAAAGCGAAGAAGAGAAGGAGGGGCTGCCAGCGTAGCGGAGCTGTTAGTGAGCTGGTCACGGCTGTGTCTCACAGAATGACATCAGTCACATCATGAGAGGGTGCTGTCTCTCCAAGGAGGTCACCAAAGAGTGAAAAGTGTCAGAATTTATCCGCTAGTAACTGCCTTCAATTGATCAAATCTTACCCCATGCAGTATGTTACAGTTTGTTTGGATGTTTCCCAAGAGCCTCACGTGCTCATGAGTAGGGCTTTGGAGAAGTGATTGGATCACAGAGGCCCTGCTGGTAACAGTGCTATTTGGAGGTGGGGCTTGGACTGAAGAGGTGGGTTTACTTGGAGCATGACCTGCTAGGGTGTCTCTCCCTCATCGGTTCCTCCCTTGGCTCTTTCCTGGCTGCCATGAGTGGAGCTTTCCTATGACAGATTCTTCCATCTTGCCTTCCTGCCTTGGAGCCAACCAACTTGGGCTAAAAATGTGAGCCAAAATAAAGCTTTCCTTTAAATTGTGGTCATTGTGTACTTTTTTCCCAGGGTGAGAAACATGACTAAAACAGGGTATCTACTCCTTATTTCTTCTGGATTCCAGCTGTATGACTTTGAGAATGTCTTACGATATCTTTCACTTTGGCATTTATGAAAACCCTGGAGAGAGAGGGCTGAGGCCTGTGATGTAGGTTGAGGTAGGAGGATTAGTTGCAGATCATGTATGACGGGGGAGAGCTGGGGCAAACAGTGTGTGACACCCTCTGCCTGGTCATGGCAGCCGCTGCCAGCTGGCTCCAGCACAAATTTTTACTGGGGATCCTCTGACTGGAACAGAGGCCAAGTGTACAGAGTCGGACTCACACATGGATTAGTTTTGCAGTTTCCTTTCCCCAAAGAGATTTTTCAGAAGTTATTATTACTAATATCAGGTGAAAGAAAGGCCTGGTCCTGAGACTATTATGAGTGGCATATTCACAATATTTTGATATGAGATTTTTATTATTTTCAAGGACAACTTATATTTTATATTACACTTTCTTGTGGATGTGACCTTTATGTCCAAATCACCAATGAATAGATCTGTGTGACATGATGAACGTATGACGAGCTCAGTGACACTTTGATCTTGCAGTCAGTTCATTAAATGCTTCATTGGTGTTTTGTAGAGTTTTGAATGTCTGTTCAGATAAGTCTAGGAGAGGGAGGGAGTGAAAAAAATATGGACTAGCTGTTTTATGACTTTTTTTTTGTTAGAAGCAAGGGCAAGCCAGTTTTTCCCTGTTTAGTTTGAAAGCTTCCCCAGGTTGAAATAGAGGAGAAATTTGGTTCCCAGTACCAAACTGAACCAAACCAAATCAAACCAAACCAAAGCACAATACACAAAGGCAAGTTTTGTCCTGTTCCATTTTATTCTTCCCAAGGGGATCATCTTAAGTTGCAACATTTCACAGAATTAACAGTATTACTTTATATGCATAGGCCCTACTGCATGACTGCTTTGAGTTTGAAATGTGTAAGACTAAATGATGTTTTTCTTCTTTTTTTTTTTGCCTTCTAAGAATGTAGTCTTAAACTGAATTTCACAACTAAATATGGAGAACTAATGTCAAATGTCAACAGAATTTAGTAAAGCTCTTCTGCCATTGCAAACAATTCTGGTCAGAATGCTATACAAATATAAATAAATTGACAGATAAAGAAAAAAATGGTAGATGATGAAAATTATTGGACTTTTTCATTTGCCAGGGAATGATGTAGTTTTACGTCTTAAAAATATATAGTTTGTGTCTTTCCTGGTATACATAGTCATTTTATAACAGAGTTATCTCTGCATATCCAAAATAGATTGAATTAGTTCCCATTACCCAAAATGGATACTGGAAATCATTCATTCTGTTGTCTTTTGGTTTCTTTGTAATCTCTGCATTTACATTTGCATTATAATGTAACTGGTAGGAACTTTCAGAGTCAATCATATGCACTAGTTGTTTTTAGTTTTTTTAAATAATAATTTTCCATAATATTTTTATTTGTAGGTCAAAAAACAAAGTAACATAAAAATAGCTCAGACTTTTTGACAGCATCAAATATATGTGCAAATTAAACTGCATAGCTGGAGGCTGATTCAATATTTTTTTCTTGATCAAAGAGAGATAATTAGCACATCTGCAAACAGCACATAATTTTTATTATCTGGGAAGGCTTTGCCACAGTGAATACATCATTACCTGCACAAATAAGGAAGGAAAATACTACAATTCATTTTCTGAGCTGATGCGAGTGGGGAAGAAAAGCAATTCGACCTTATCTTTTTCTCTGTAATTAGCATTGCTGAAACAACGTCAAAGACAGAACCAAAAGAAGATAAAATGTAGACTGGTAACAAGATGGAAGAGTTTATTATAAAAGAGATTTGTAATTATTTAAAGAATATGCTGAATAGGACGACTTGTGCTTTAAAATTGTGGAACATGGAGCAATAGACAGTTCTGGACCTGTTCATACTGTAGTAATAGCAGCAGGAGGAATATAAAAGGAAGAATTAGACTCTTTTTAGAAATGCTGAGCTCTGAAAAAGAAATAAATTAACAGCCTGACAATGAACTATGTAAATGCATGCTTAAACTACTGATAGAGTTCACAAACCCAAGCCACACACTATAGCAAGGATTAGGACCTTGGGAGTATAATCTCTGATTTTATACCATTGTTTAAGTTCTTCATGAATCTTGATTTTGTCATAAATAGCATGATAAAGACTTCAGCACTCCCCAGGTTGTCAGTGGGCTACTGTCCCATATTGTTTGGACTGAAAAATCCTTAGTAAAGGGAATCATACAGTGCTCTAGTTTTGTTATCTTAGGGCTCCAGAAACATAGAACCAGCCCTTCCAACAGATGAAATGGCATCTATGTCTAGGCCAGGAGACCTTGAAGTGAGCCAGGTGAGTGGAGATGGGGACTCCTGAAGGTAGGGTCTGAGGATTGTGCAATACAGTACTTCCTTCTAATAAAAAGCTTTCAGAGTTACTCAGTTCTTGGTCAGCTCTCCGATTATCATATGGTCCCAAAATTTCACCTCTGTCTATAAATCCAAAATCATTAAAAGCAGTCTCCAAGAGATTCTTATATAATCATGCTCATAGTCACAATATTTACAATAACCAAAGATGTAAGCAAAGTTGCTGTTTTACAGCAATTAGGTAGGAACTGCCCCCAAAACAAGCAGAAAGACATTCTGTGTGCTGGAACAAGCAGCCCCAAGCAAATTGCCATAGTGTGGAAGGACAGAAGTCTTGTTCTATATGGCTGGGATATAAACAAGGAGGAGAAAAAGCAAGCAAGAGGTCAAGACAAATCCTCCAGTTCTTTTGTCTGTACATGGTTTTAACTTGGCACTATAGTTGGAAGTAAATTTTAGTCTAGTGGCCAGTGATGCTAAACATTTCTTTATGCATTTGGTGACCATTTGTACTTCTGTGAACCATGTACTTGTCTCAACTACCCAATTTTTATTGGTATTTTGATTTAAGGAATCAGTTTCTTTGTGTTTTATTTTAGTTCTTTGTATGCTCTAGATATTAGTCTTCTCTCTGAGGAGTAGCTGGCAATTTTTTTTCAAACCTATACGGTAGAATTCAGTAGAATCCAAGAAAAGTTTTTATTAGGGATTTTTTTTTTCTCAAAAAATGAGATTGTATCAAGTGAAAAAGCTTACATTCAACAACAACAACAACAACAAAAAATCCACTTTCTCATTTTTGGTACTATTTTCTGTGCCACCGCCATTCTGCTCAGAAAGTCCTTGCTTAGGCCTATAACTTGAATAGTGAAACAATTAGTTTTGCTAAAATTTACACTACTCAAAGTAATACACAAACTTAAGGCAATCTTTGTCAAAAATCTCATTCTTCACAGAAAGAAAAAAAATCCTAAAATATTATTTAATCACATACAAAAAATTAAAAATGCCTAAAGCAACACTAAGAAAGCAAAGCCAAGTTTGAATATCAAATATGTGGTTTAAAATTATATATTATAAGCCTATCATAAAAACTCTACCTGCATAAATATAGACACATAGACCCATGGAACAAAACAGAATCCAGAAATTATTCCACTATATGTGATCAACTAATTTTTAACAAAGTTATCAAAGGGACAAAATAGGTAAAGTCTCTACAAGAAGCAGTGTTGGTCAAACTGGATATCCAAGTTAACGACAACAACAATACTTGAACCCTTATCTTACACAATAGTACAGATCAATTAAAATATGTAAAAGATCTAAACTAATAACAAAAATTGTGAAAGCCATGGGAGAGAATATGGAAAACACTTTGGTAAAAGAGTTTTGGGTATCACAGCATAAGTGCAGGCTACACAGACAAAACTAAGTAATTGAGGCTACACTTATCTAAGAGTTTTCTGCACAACAAAGGAAATAATCAATATAAAAGCAATCTATAGACTGGGAAAAATATTTGTAAACCATGTATCTGAAAAGGGGTTATTATCCAACACATATAAAGAATGATTTCAATTCAATAGCAGAAAAACAAATAATAATTATAAACAACAAATAATTTAAAAAATAATAACCAAAATGGGCAAACGATCTAGAGAGACATTCTCCAAAGAAGACATAAAAATGGCCAATGAGTATACTGAGAAGGTGCTCAGTGTCACTAATAACCAAGAAAATGCAAATTAAAGACACAATGAGATATCATCTAACACATACATAAAGGAGATGAAATCTCTATTCCACAAGGATATTTGGACTCTCCGTGTTCATCAGTATTATTCACATAACCAAGGTGTCAAAACAAGTAAGTGTCTATCGATGATGAATGGGTGAGGAAAACAGGCTGTTTATGTTAAAGGGATATTATTTGGCCTTAAACAAAGAGTTCTTTTCAATTACTACAATATGTTTGAACCTAGAAGGCATTATGTTAAGTGAAATAAGCCAGACACAGAAAGAAAGGTATTTCATGATCTCATTTATATATGGAGTCTTAAAGAAAAGGCAACCTAGACATACAGAGATAAAGAATAAAACTGGCTTACTGGAGGCAGACTGGAGGAAAGGAAGAAATGACAGATGTAGGTCTAAGGATATAGAGTTGCAGACATGTAGGGTGATCAAGTTTAGATACCTAGTGTAGAAAATGAGAACTATAGTTAAGAAAATAGTGTATTTCTGGGAATTTTTACTAACATTTGAGCTGTCCACGCAGCACCATAAAGTAACTATGAAAGATGGTAGACATGCTAATTTGCTTCCCTACTCTAACCATTTTATTATCTGTAAGATGTTATCTCATAATACCATGTTCCAAACCTCAAATATGTATAACAAATTTCATTGAAGAAATACAAGACTTAAATAAGGTAAAATTAAAGGAGCTAGTGACTCTGCCATACACCAATCCTGTAAAAAAGAACGTGGAAAGTTACAAAGCAGTAATCAACTTCTGGATGTTGAAAATATTATTTTAATTTTGGTGACTATAAATGACTTCTCTTCTCCCATATTCCTCTTGAATTAGAGGAATTTATCAATGTTAGTTATTAGACTGCCTTGCTTTTGTGAAGCTTCTTCTATAATTCCATTGATGCTGCTTTGATCTTGAGGTTTTTAGGGGACTAGTAGGGACTGTACAATCATCCTACTTGAACCACAGGTTGGCTCTCTACCCTCTCTAGGTTTTTTATCATTTAGGATTTTATGCATGGAGAGTATCAAAACAATATTTAAAACTATTTGTGGCACATGTACATTATAGAACTTAATGTTTCATTTTTATATTTTGTTATTTTATTATAGAGTTAAAATTCTAATAACGTCATTTTAGTATATAAGTTATGATTTAGACTACTCAATTGTTGATAGACATTTAATGATACTTGAATTCTAAGGGTTTTTTCAGAGCAGAAAGAGAAATGTTTCCATGAATCAGAAGGCAGGTGAGATTATAGCACTGAGTATTTGTCTTGGCCATAGCAGTGCAATCTTTCACATCCAGAATCATCTATCTACTAGAGCAAGTTTTAATCTTTGAAATCACATATGAAAGTTTCCTGTACTTTTTTTCAGCAACTAAAATAAAAGAGTATTACTAATGTGTGTACTCCATACATGTTAACGGGGTTGTCACTCCAAATTTGTACTGTTTGACTCTGTCTTGTGGGCAGTGGGGGACAACTGGAATACTGAGGTCTCCTGGACAGTTTTATTTTTCTTGCATTGGTGGTATGGGGTTTTCCTATGTGAGAATTTAGACTTGGGAATCCTGTGTATGGATGACGTGGGATATTAGAAGTATATTATTTCACCAACATTTGTTAGGCATCTACTGTGTGTCAGTCACAATCTTAAGGACCCAGTGCTCAAATGAGAGAGCAGGTTTCTAACTTCATGGAGTGTTTGTATTATGGGAACTATGAACAATTGAACAGAAAAAAGCAGAAAAATTCAGCTAGTAATGAGTAACAAGGAAAATTATATACATTTATGTAGGATATATGCCTCAGGAGGGGACTTATGAGAAGGTGATATTAGAGTTGAGTTTGACAAGAGTGAGTCATGCAGAAAATATGCAGGAACAACAACCTAGGAAGCAGTAATTGCAACTTTACATTTATGGAAATCTGTCAGTTACTATTTGTAGCAGGCATTTGCCTTGTGTAATGTTTCCATAAGGTTGAGAAAATAAATTACTTGTTTGTTTAATGAACTAGAATTTACCACTCTGTGATACCACTGGGACTCATGCTTCTGGGATAGGACTTACAACTTTATGTAGGATGAATGTTCTATTTTAGAGTAATGAGTCTTACTTTTATGTAGTACTGTGGAGTTTGCAAAGACCTTTTACATTCGTTATTATAGTTTTTATAGATATCAATTTAGCAGTGGCCCTAACATGATTCAGTTGCAAATGGAAGAATATCTTGGTCAAATAAATAA
The DNA here is from genome assembly GCF_000276665.1 of Chinchilla lanigera. Taxonomy (NCBI): domain Eukaryota; kingdom Metazoa; phylum Chordata; class Mammalia; order Rodentia; family Chinchillidae; genus Chinchilla; species Chinchilla lanigera. Next base: position 1,103,257 of record NW_004955552.1, on the reverse strand, counting down.
AAATTTGTGTAATCCCCCCTGTAATGGTTGACACATTGTGTCAATTTGAGAGAAGTCTAGAAGCTTAACTAAGTAACTCAGCAGTTCTACATCCTGGGGTGTAGAGGACATTGCTCTAGGATATGGTTCATTGTGTTAACTGGAGAAGTTTAGAAGTTTAACTAAGTGATTCAGCAGGGGGCTGGAGTCCTCACTTTCTATACATCCTGAGTCTGTGCAACAGGAGGGTATGGAGATAATGTAAGTGCTACACCCACCTGAGTGTGCGTATCTTGCATACAAAATAAGGGAGGAAAAGAGGCTTGTTCTCCCTACCTTTTTTTGTTCTTCTGCCTTTTGCTGTGTTCTATCACCTTGAACTCTTGCCCCTGTGCTATTCCACCTTGCATTGGAGCCAGCTGATTATGGACTGAAACCTCCACAAACTGTGAGCTAAATAAACCTTTCCTTCTTTAATTTTGGTGTCAGATAGTTTGCTCCAGCAACAAAAGTAACCAGTACACCCCCTTCTGTTCTTTTCTCTCCACTGCTTTTATTTTCAGTTATACTTTCCCAGTGTTGTAGCAAGAGTGTGGCTAATAATCTTCCCATGTTATCAGCCCTATCCACTGAGCAAACCTCACTTAGGGAAGGGAAGAAAAACCTCTTTCTTGAGAAAGGCAGTACAGGTTACAGGTTGGGATGCCCAACCTATGTCCTTGGCTGGGGCATGTAGGGTTGATAACCGAGAGCTGAGGTCAATTCTACAGCTGCTGAAAATGGGGAGATGCTTTATTTCCTAAGAGGAAATGAAGGCATGACTTGTAGGAAATTAGAATGGATATGCACCATCAAATTATAAATACCTTTTTATCTATGAGTTTAATCAAATTTGTTCAGTGTTACATAGAGAACTGAGGTTTCAGGCTCTATGAACAAAGTTATTTCCACTCCCATGATTTTACAAATGTCTAAGTCAAACAAAGGAGAAATTTCCAAGAGAATTTCATTCAAGAGAGTAGAAAATGTGTACAAAAAAGCATATTTTCTTTTTTTTTATTTTAAAGAGTAAAAGAAGGATAACATAATAATAAGGGGGGGCATACCAAATTACAGACAAAGTGGTAGGAAATTATCAATGGTTATTGTTTCACATATTGTTATCTACAAGATAGTTTCTCAGGAAAACAAATAGACAAATAATAGTGAATTACAGACAAAA
>NW_004955552.1:1099579-1100711 GCF_000276665.1 Chinchilla lanigera | reverse complement strand
CCTGCCCGTGGCTCCCCGTGTGCCAGAGGCCCTCCCTTCGGGCACCTGCGAATCAGGGAGCAAGCCGGTCAGAAGACTGATGCTCCCTGCCTGTGATTCTCCGTGCACGGGGACCCTTTTTCAGGGCATCTATGAGGCAGGGAGCGAGCCAGCTGGAAGACTGGCGCTCCTTGCCTGTGGCTCCCCGTGCATGGGGACCCTCCTTCTGGGTGCCTACAAGGCAGGGAGCGAGCCAGGTGGAGGACTGGTGCTCCCCCTGCACTCCAAGGAAGCATATTTTCAATGAGCATCTCCTTTGCTGGTAGTAGATCACTTTGGTTAGGTCAGACAGCAACTTCATCCCTCCTGCCAGCCTTATCAGAGAGATGTCAGCAGTTCTTTGACAAGGCTTAAAAATACTTTGCATGTCATTTTTCTCTGACACATGGAGGGCAGCATTCAATTTATGAGCTTGGGTAGTACTGACTGAGGAGTTGAAGCCAGGATACCCATAGGCCAACTGGAATGCCTTGATGCTATGGAAGAAGAACCACGTCTTCTGTTCTCTTCAAGATCGCTAATTCCACTAGAGCCTTCACATTTCTTTACAATAAAAGGTGAAAAATTCACAGAACAGGTTTTGACTACAGCCTCAAGGTAACATTAGGACAATGGGCATGTGTCAGCAGAACCAAAGATTCTATCAAATATAAGGTCAAATATGTGCATTATTTCTATGTAGAATAGATACAGACATATGTAGATTTAAAAATAAGTATTGGAAGTCAGAGATTTATCCAAATATATTTTGATACATACCAGAGAAATTAGAAACAATGTATTCTTTTCCATAATTTTAACTCCTTTTAAAAATTAAATGTTTTATTGAAATATGCTAAACAGTTATATTTAAATGCTATTGAGTGTATTATATTTAAAGCACTGATACATTCCATGATAGCATCAAGAAAGATAAAATGTTTGGGAATAACATAACTTAGGAAGTGAGAGGCCCTTACAGTGAAGGCTATAGCACTCTGAAAAAGGACATTGGAGAGTGTTATGGTTTATGTCTGTGTGTCCCCTCCAAAGCCTCATGTTACCACGGGGCAGGCTTTTAGAGTTTGATTATTATGGGTATGAGAGCTACACC
>NW_004955552.1:1082387-1097745 GCF_000276665.1 Chinchilla lanigera | reverse complement strand
GGCTTAGCTGTGTTCTGCAGTCCTGAGGTACAGCTCTTTGCCGTGTGCCACTGTGCCTTATAATCTGCCAAGTACGGACTGAAGCTTCCACGAACTGTAAGCGAAATAAACCTTTCCCTCCTTAATTTTGGTCATCAGGTATTTTGTCCCAGCAGCGAGAAAAAAAGTAACCAAGACAGAGAGGATATCAGAATATGGAAAGGTATCCAGTGTTCTTGGATAGGAAAAACCAATAGAGTTAAAAAGGCCATACTTCCAAAAACTGTTATATAGATTTATTGCAGTCCAGGTCAAAATACCAATGGCTTTCCTTACAGAATTAGAGAAAGCAATCCTAATCTCCATATGGAACAAGAAGAGACCTAAAAGAGCAAAAGCAATTTTACACAAGGCCAAAGTGGGGGTTTCACAATCTTGCACATGAAGCTATACTGTAAAGCTAAAGTGATAAAAACAGTATGATCTTGGCAAAAAACAGACTTGTGGATCAGTAGAACAGAATACAGGATACAGAAACAATTCCAACCACACTCAGATACCTTATTTTTGACAAAGGTACCAAATCCCTTTCCTGTAGGAAAGATAGACTCTTTAACAAGTAGTCCTCAGAAAACTGGATATCCACATGCTAAGGATTGAACCTAGACCCATATCTTTGACCATGCAGTAAACAAAATGAATCAGAGATGCAAACGTTATAATAGAAACACAATCTGTTGGAAGATAAAATAGATAAAACACTAGGTCTAGACAAAGACATTTTCAAAGGGGACCCTGTTGCACAAGAAATAATACCAAGAATCAACAAGTGGTATCACATCAATTTAAAAAGCTTCTGTACAGCAAAGCAAGACATCAACAGAGTGAAGAGACAAACTAGAGAATGGGAAAGGGATTTTTCCAAATACTCCTTAAAGAACTAATAGGAAGAATATATGAAGAACTAAAAAAGATTAGAATTTCCAATTTTAAAGACCCAGTAAAAAAAATGAGCATCTGAAATGAATGAAACTTCTCAGATGAAGAAATGCAAACAGCTAGTCAGTACATAAAGTGATGTTTGGTTCAAAGAAATGTTCAAAAAATGTAAATTAAAACAACACAGATTGTATTCCAGAAACAATAGCTATCATCAAGAAACCAATCAATAACAAATGCTGGTGAAGCTGCAGAGGTAAAGGGACCCTTCTTTATTGTGGGTAGGAGTATAAACTTGTACAGTCACTATGGTAATCAATATGGAGATTCCTAAGACAATATAAAATGGAAATTTCAGATTTTTCTGGAAGATGGTAGAGTCGTAAGCAGCAGAGAATGAGCCTTTCTGCGATTTGGTGTCTACATACTGGAATATAGTAACATGAGGATGAAAAGAAGGGAAGTGGGTACCCAGGACACAGGAAAGGTCTGAGGTGAAAATTGAAGCCCAAGGGAAGAACAACAAGAGAAACTTTAATGAAGAAGAAGGAGATAGCAGGAAGAGCTTTTCCCTGAGGCTAGATTCACTACTTGGGAGGAGTGGCTTGAGCCTGCAGATGCACGGTGACTACTGGAACCCCCACAGGCCTCCATGGAGAAACGCACCGGCAGAATGGAGCTGAGGATGCAGCAGATTGCAGTGGATGGTGAGTTATTCAGGCTCAAAAGACCCATAGAAGAAGACAACTGATTTGGAGCTATCCTGGGGAAGGGCAAACTACACATGGTACTTACAGCAACTGCTGACTTTATCTAGTGGCTCCCAGCTGGGTTCAAGCCCACAGGAGGCACATGGACTGCACAGGCAGAATGGGTCAGGTTCTAACCTCATGGCCAAAAACCAGCCTGAACTTCAGTGGAAATAAGGGTTCAGGCTCACTGGGATTATCCACTACCCAGCTATAAAGCTACTTCTGGCTTTCTAGGATTAATCAGCAGAGATCTGGACTCTGTTTGCCATGTTATCTGAAAACATCATAGCAAATTCCCATGTTTGTAGCAGAACAATTCATAACACCTAAATCTTGGAAACATCAACAGATGAATGGATAAAAATGTGATGTTTATACACAATGTAGTACTACTCTGTTGCAAAGAAGTATGAGCTTGAGTCACTTGTAGGAAAAAATAGAGGAACTTTTAGACTACAGTATTAAGCAAATCAGACACACAAGCTTAAATATTGCATAGTTTCAATTATATTACAAACTCCATATAAAATAAAGCACAAAATAAAAGATAATAGGGAAAAAGAAAAAAAATTATTGTAATCCATCATGGACATTGACTGCACCTAAAAGTGCACCCGGATTTACTATAATTGTCTTATGTGTTTATATGTTTTTTGGCTTATAGATGTGGCTGCTAATCTGTATGTATGATAATTAATTGTATAAGGACTTTAAGTGTATCTGATTCTGGCAAAAAAAAAAAAGGTGTAGGTTGAAAGCAAAGGGGAAAAATGAAGATGTGTGATGTACATGCACCAGTTTCTCACAATGAATGTAATCATTTTGTACTGCAAATATATACAAATACAAAATTAAAAATTAAAAAAGGACTACTGGGAAACAAACAGAAAAAACACTTCAAGTCCTTTTTAAATGTTTGTTTCTATTATTAATATTCTAGAACAGATATCATCTTTTCTCTTTCTCATGTGTGTTAAACTTCTATGGTAAGAGCTCTAGAGCTGACTCGAGTTCTTTGCATTACTCCTTGGGAGTACTGAGACATGCAGAAAGGCTCCAATGGCCTGCCCTGATATACTACAGACCATGAGGTAGAAGACTTATTTTATAGATCTCTATGAAGGCTTTTATTCTAGATTAGGAGTTTTATAGATTTAAGCATACCTCATCTAGAAACTTAGCCAAATGACTTACAGGAAATTGATGCCCTCTGAGAAAGGGGATAAAAACATCTTTTCTCCCCAAGAAAACAAGATTAAGGACACATTGAGGCTTCCAAAAATATATCTCACTCTCTAAAATCCTCCTGGATCCTGAAAATTATTTTACTGACTTGTACATATATTCTAAACATTTCACTCCTAAAATGTTTTTCCATTTCCAAATTTTGTGTGGGTGATGCTCCTCCTCTACATTTGCTAAATCACAGAATCTTTCTGAGAAAGAATTCTTGCAGAGAACTTGGACTTGTGCTTCCCCAGACTGTTAGCCCTTGAAGAACTATACTTCATTTGACAGAGAACCATATTTCTCTTTGGTCTTACAGGGCCACCAGACTAATGGTGTGCATGCTGAAATTCCAGAAAGCCCCAAATTTATCCTGCTCAGTCTCCTGGTATATAGAATGCTATCTTGTGTGTGCTTTCTTATGGCCTGCTTCCTTCCTCAGATCAGTCATTGGCCTGTGCCCTTCGCTGCTGGTATCTGATTCACTCTCCCAAGTTACAAGTTTCCTTATTTAATCTTAGCCCAGATGCCCAGTGAAAGGTACTTCTTGAGCTTCATTCAAAAGACTGTAAATGAGAGAACTGGGATGCACACAGTATTTCTGTCCTTAGCACTCACTGATCTCCATCATGGAAATATACACTAAGAATCTAGAGCCAATTTGTATCATCTCAAGATTTATACTCCTCCTCACTCCCACACACCTGTGGTGAAGCCTTTTGTTTGTCCATCCTGCATCTACACTGTTTGAAAGCTCCAGTGTGATGGAGAAGGTGCTTCCTGCATCCACTTCACTTGCACCAAAACTGCTGGGTATCTTTCCTGGTGTTAATCTTATTTTACACTGAATCTCCCCGATTCTTCATGTGTTTTGAAGATTATTGGATCATGGGCCACTATTCTCAGCCCTGGATCTTTCCACTGATGAGGTCAGCGCTAAATGTGCTGGTAGTGGTGGGACATGCTTGGATGTGGGTCACTGGATCTGTGCCTTGGAAAAGTGTACTCTTCTTGTGGATCCTCCTTTCTCTCTCTTCTTCCTGGCTGCCATGGGTAGAGCACCTCTGCCTTCACCATGCCTTTCTGCCATTTTATTTCTGCACAGAGAGAGCTAACCATGGATTAAAACCATAAGCCAAAAATGATGCTCTCCTCTTTTAAAATGTGAATGTCAAGTATTGTGTCCCAATGACAGGACTAAGACAGGAAGTAATAGGATATTCTTTTTAATTTTTTTTGTCTTTTTGAGACAGTGTCTCACTATGCAGTTCAGGCTAGTCTTGAACTCACTTTGTAGCCCAGGTTGGCCTCAAATTCACACAGATCCTCCTGCCTCAGCCTCCTGAGTGCTGGGATTACAGGCATGTGCCACTATGCCCAGCAGGATATTCTTAAAACTATTTAGGTTCTTACATATCTTTATATTATAGACCTTCCATTGTTATGGCTATTCTGTTTAAATTGTTACAGAACTGCAACACTGAAGCTTTCAACACTTACTAAGTTTAATGTGCTTGAGGAGAACTTTTCAGATCAGAGTAGAATCAGGAGATTTATCAAATGCTGACAAATTAAGGTAACCCAGTTTGAAAGGGATGAAATAAATTGAGATATTTAGTTGTTGGAATGTGGTGATTTTCAGTGATGATTATGTGTTACCTAGGTTTAAACATTTATTTTATTATAATAATTTATATGATTGGAATAAAATGTTCCATGGATCTGAATAGTCAATATATATATACAGAATCTTGTAAATCATACACATAAGGAAGGAATATTATAAAAATTTCCACAAGTATAATTTACACTCCAGGTAGCAATGACACTCCAGGAACTCTGAGTGGTTCTATTCTTAGGTTCTCATTACCAGAAAAAACTATTTTAAAACTGCTTAGTTTTCCCACTCAGGCAAGAAGTTAAGAAGCCAAACAAAGAAAAAAAGCTTAAATTTTATTCTCAAAAGTAAAGGGAGAAACACGTCTATTTTTAGATTTGAGTGTTTAGAATTCTCGAATTGAGTTGGGCAAGGGCATCTGGGTGTGGAGATTGGTCTCCAGCATGCTTTCTAGAGTGACTTTACTTCTGGCATCTGGTTTTTACCCACTTATTCTGTACTCACTTGTTCAGATCTATGTCTTAAACTCTGGAGCCTTGATTTTCATAGATACTAAGAAAGGCCCTGCAGAATTTTACAGAATTAACAAAAGTGAAAACCATATTTCTTATACTAATGGTTATTTAATTTAGGCATATGGCATTTCTCACAACATGGAAATGAAATCCTTCTCTGAGCAAAAGGCTTTATGGTTAGCCTGGGCATATCAGTTGATCTAGTTTTCTAATCCCAACCCTTGCACTGGATTTCCACATAGTCTTAGGAGGTAGATTAAATTGTCATTATTCTAATCAATCATTTCTTAAAGTTGGACTTAATCTACAGAAATCATTTTTGCCTTGATCTTAATCCCTGCCAAGAGGCTGAGTAGTTTTGCTCCTAAACATGAAGATTTATACAGAACTCTATATTTTAACTCCTAACATATTTTCTCATGGAGGAGATAATGGAACTAAGACCTGCCCTAAACAAGTGACAGACCAAATAACTGTAATCTACTTAACCATTACAATTATTGTTAATACATCAACTTATTTTCTTTAAGTTTTTGATAGAGGCTTATTTTACTTCATTTTAATATTATTATGTTGATAAAATTGTTCTTTATTTTCATAATATCTAACATTTAGTGAATTCCTTCTATTTTGAGGCATTGTTTTAGGATACTCCACATAAGAATGCTTTCAAAGCACTTTTTTCTTTCCTTTTAATGTATTCTTAGTACATGTATGTAGTACACACTGATTTCATTCATCATGGGGAGTTGGTAAGTGTACATAAACATCTTAGTTCTTTCCTTCCGTTCCTTTCCTTCTCCCACCCTCTCCCTTGCTCCCCTCCCCATTCAAACATTTTCTTTCTACCCCCAATATCTATCATTTATTTTGGTCCTTATTTGTGTTTTTGGTTTCTCATTTAAGAGAAACAAAATGATATTTTTTTTTTGGTTTTTCTCCGGTACCGGGAACCGAACTCATGACCTTGTGCTTGCCAGGCAGGCACTTTGCCGCTGAGCTAAATCCCCAGCCCCTCAAAATGATATTTAAACATGTGTGTCTGATTTATTTCACTTCAAAGTATGGTCTCGAGATATGATTTCATTTTTTAGATTTTCAATAATTTTTCAATGTTTATTAAGGAATAGGTTACAGTAATACCCATTCTACACATGAATTTTGAAAATTGTATGCCATAATGTAATCATTACTAAAATCATGATATAGAATAGTTCCATAACTCTATAATTTCTTAGTCAGCTCTCCTGTGCAGTCCCTGGAAACAATGGATACATAGTGCACTCCCAAAGCACTTTTCTTATATTAATTCCTTTAAGTCTCAAAACAAATGGAGAAGATATGCATTAATGCTTCTCTTTCCATACCTCAGAGAATTGTGGTACAAAGAGTGTAAGTAAATCTCCTGGATCACACTGAGAGGACCCAGGATTTGAATGAAGCCTAGCTTCAGAATTCGTGCCTTGAACTGACATTGTACTCTTTTATTTTAGCACTAAAAGCAAGGCAGTATGGCTACCTTATAAATGATAACAGCTAAATGTATTGACCATCTACTGGTGGGGCAGACTCTGAGTTACATTTTTATGGAAGTTTATTTTCCTTAACCATTTAAAACTTTCCAAAACTATTCCTCCCATTGACTTGACAAGGACATTAGAGCTTTATATATTAGGTATCTGGGACCCCATTTTTGAGCCAGGGAAGATGAGATTAGAGAGATAAATATCTAAGGCCACAAAACTAATAGGCAAATGAAGTCAATTCTGACCCTCTTGATTCTGAGACTCACGTTATTTCCCCCAAATGATATTGTCTTTTAGCTTTGTTTCATTCATTTTATTTTTCAATTGTAGCCATTATGGGTTCTGTTTAAAGAATAAATCACTGGGAAGATTAAATACTCATGGGAGTGTAGATAGCAGCAAAATTAATCCAGCGTTGCTTTTAAGAAGTGAATGTAAAAAGTAGTAAAATTTGATTCCAGTGACTGATATCAGTGAGAGTAAAATATCAAATGGAAAATAAGTCATTAAAGAAAAAATAAGATAAATAATCAAAAAATAATTGATACCCCAATTTCTCTTTCATTAAGCTCTTTTAAAAATGAGCACATAAATATGCATTCATATTTCATAAATATTGTATAAGTGCATAAATATCATTACTCATTCAAAATCTTTCTTTGATAAATGGCTTCTTTAATTAATTTTCTTTCTACATGATATTAACCAGAATCATATCCTGTCAGTTTGAAAGCTTAGTTATAAATAACAGAATTAGTTATTTTCTGCTCTGTGGTGTAATAGACTTTTGCTTTCACTTAAAAACACACATTGGACATTATTTTTTTTGACATATGTTATTAGTCATTTACATGTGCACATGTGTCTGTAAATACCTACAAGAAAGGTGATAATATCAGTCATCTCTAGGGACAACACGATACTGACCAGTGGCTCAAAGTGACATCACTTTATCGATCATCTTTTATTTTTCCAGCTGTCTCATCAAGAAAGCTGTTGATTCAGATATTCTTCAGTGTTGTTGGTTTGCACTTAAAAGTCTTTTAAAAATAAGGATGGCAAGTTGTGATATAGAATAAATAGAAAACATATCATCATGTGAACTTGAAGAAAATGAGGTATGAATTTAACTCATTTAAAAAATATGCATAGTCTCTGTCTAAAGGCTTAAATATAATGGGCATGAGCTCACTGGAACTGTTGCTGTATTACAAACCCCAGAGTGTCTATACCTAAAACTATGTTTTTTCATGAGTACCTGTAGATTGTTCTCATCCTGAGATCAGCAAATCCTCAGCTCTTGGGGTCTGTGTATACATTCTTAACAATAAGATGTAATTTGTTTGTGTAAATTCATAAATACAATCACTTTAAATAGGTGGTCTTAATGTATATTAACTAGGGCCTCTATTTGAAAAAAAACTGTATAAACTGGTATCTGAGTTACTTTAAAATTAATGTTTACTTTTAAAATATTTATTCTTTATGCCTATGAATAAAACATTTCATTTCTACTATTTTTACTATTGCTATTACTCTTTTTATCACTTTAAATAAAACCTAGTATCTTAAAGGTAAAAGTAGACCATCTTAGGTACCTAATTGAGCAATTAAAGAACTTCTTAAGATAGTATTTTCTAAAATAAGTAATTTTCTCTCTTTAAGTCTTCTGTAGTGATTACTATTTTAAAATGTTGCTCAAATGTACTTAATGGATGAGTGGTTTCCATAGTCATAAAGCTGTTTAAACAAAACTGTAATTATAAAGTGAGTCATATGACAATCCTGGGGTGAACAATATTTACACTATCCTATTATTTTTATTTTGTGCAAGGAAGTTTCAAGGCAAGAAGGAAACCTCTTCCCCTGCAAAAGAAAAGATCATGTGAGACAATCCAGCACTTTAGGGAAGCAATACAAAAAGATTGTTTGAAAGCATGTGATTCATTATGTGGCATAAAGCATGGTTTAGTGTATTTTAGAATAAATCAACCCTCTAGCTGTATGATCTATTCAGAGTTATGCATTCTGTATAATAGCTTGAGGCTTAATGACTAATGTCTACCATCCTGCTTCTAAGAGGTATTTTGACATCATGGACAACATAGCTTGACTCTCAGTTTTAGTGGAAAATGTATGCTCTGCCAAAGCATATGTACTTCTATAATGTATTATTTATTAACATATTGAACTTCAGAATAATTGTACTTTATATCTCAATGAAATAACATTGCTTAATCAGTTTGTGTTTTACTTTGAATCACTGCTGGACTCATTAAATGTTGACTCTTTCAATGTGTAGCTGTTTGATTGGAGAAAGAGGGACTTGAACTTGTATGCTCTAGCTTCATCACTATATGATACCCTCTACCATTGCTAAGATCATCAAGAAAGCCCTCACCAGATGCCACCTTGATATTAGACTTACGAGTCTATAGCACAGTGAGAAATAATTTATTTTTTTATTAATTACTGCAATATGTAGTGTTTTGTTATGGCAGTAGAAAACACACTAAGGCACTTATGAATTTGCTGTATAAAAAGGATGTGGTAGGGATACTTTGGTTTTTCTCTAAGTGGCAACTTTTGAGACAGACTAGGTGGTAACTAGAGCATTCAGTTCCAAATGGCTTCCTGACATGATTGGCAAGTTGGTGCTGGCTAATGACTTGAAGTACACCTGGGGCTTTAGGCTGGGACCTCTGTTCCTCTTCCCATGGGCTGCTCCAGGGCTACTTGGGCTTTCCCTTGTAGAATGGTGGCTGCTTTTCAAGAGAGTTTTTTGGAGGGAGAAGGTAGAAGCTCATAGTTTCTGATGTACTTGATGATCACTTTAACTATATTTTATTAAAAAAAGCTCAAATAGTTCATATCCAAAAGAATGATACATAAGCCTACTTCTTAATAAGAGAAATGTCAGAGAATCTGGAATTATTTTTAACGTTGTTACAAAAGCTAAACAAGGTCCATCTGACCCTTCTCCTTTGAGGGAGACATGGTGAGCCTCAGTGAGCTTTGGTGAGCTGCTCTGGAGGGGAAAAACAGCACCCACCACTACTTTGCCATTCCAGGAGCTATGGGGAGTCACATGGGAGGAGAGCAAACCTCACCCATTGCTCACCCACCATTGAAGGAGCCATGGTCCAGAGGAAACCTGGTACCTGGCCCATACTGCTACACTGTGAGACACGCAGCCAGCATGGAAAGTGCCCAGGACATGATAACTGGCTCACCCAGAGAAACCCAGAGTAAATCTACTATACAAGGGGAAACCCCTTGCGTACAAACTAGTAATTTATGATTGGTTCTGTTATATAACTGTAAACTTTGAACCTATGGTCTAAAGTATAAAATCAATAGTTACCACAGTTTGTCAGTTTCTAAACTGTGCTTATTGTTAATTGTACTACTGTAGCTAGGATGTCATATCTGTTTTACTCATTTGTTCTAACTTGTGTAAAAATATTGGGAAGATCTGGGATAATAATCTCACCACAGCCCTACACATAAAGACTGGAGACTGGGCCAAACAGAAACCAACATTCCATACTAAATTAATAAGGAAGGTAGGATCTTGTGACAGACACAACCCAAGAATCTCCTACACATGTCCCTATGGAACAGACTTTTCCTGGAGAGACCCAGATATTAGAGATGTAGCTACCTACTGCCAATACTCACAAGAATCATCGCAGAAAATAAAATAAAAATTTTTTCAAGTAGGAAATATCAAGGCAAAGGAGCAAGGTGTAATCTCAGACCTTTAGCCCATGAAGAACAAGTCCAGGAGACATTAACATAGAAGAAATTGGAAGTTACTCAACTGAAATTTATGAAATGAGAGGAAATGGAGTAAAGAAACAACTCCATCAGGTTATAGAAGAAACAAGATCACAAATAATCCCTCAGGTAAAAAAGTAATGACAACCATAATGAAAGAATTGCTCAGCATGTCTAAAGAAGAAATAGATGAAAAATAGAGGAACATAGGAAAATGTTGGAAACCTTGAGGGAACAATATAGGAAAGAATTAGAATGCATGAAACAGATTCTAAGAGATGTCCAGGAAAATAAAAATTCCGTTGAATGCTAGAAAAACTGCTTGAATGAAACTGAAGATAGACTTTCAGACCTTGAAGACATTACAGCTAGAGATCATGAAAGGAAAGATGTCTTAAAAATAACAAGGAACCAGGAAAAAACAACTCAACAGCTCCAAGATAGAGCAAAGAAAAGCAATATAAGACTGATAGGTGTCAACAAAGAAAGAAAGGAGTCAATACAAATGATATAAAAAAATTATTTTCAGATATAATAGCAGAAAATTTCTCCCTAATGGGAAAAGAATCTGACATATGGTAAATTAAGCATATAGAACTCCAACTAGCCATAACCAAAATAAATCTACACCCAGATATGCAATAATCAAAATACCAGAAATTCAGCTAAAGAATAGAATATTAAAAGCTCTTAAAGAAAAGAAACAAATCACCATTAAAGAAGGTCCATCAAAATCAAGGTAGATTTCTCAACACAAACCCTCAAGTCAAGAAGAGCTTGGAGTAAAATATTTCAAGTCCTGAAATATAAAACCTTCCAAACCAGATTGAGGTACCCTGCAAAACTATCTTTCAAAATTAATGGGGAAATCAGATACTTCCATGACAAAGAATAAGTGAAGAAATTCATGACCACCAAACCAACCCTACAAAGAGTACTGAAAGATATTCTATAAAGAGATAAAAATGACCACAATTCCAAGAAAAATACCAGAAAGAAACCACCAAGTAAGGCAAGCAATTAAACAGAAGGGAAAAGTAAAGAACTAACAGCAGGAAAATAACATGGCAAAGATAAGCCAATACACATCAGTTTTAACCAGTAATGTAAATGGCATCAATTCACCAATTAAAAGAAACAGACTGTCAGAGTGGATAAAGAAATAAATCTAACAATATGTTATACACAAGAAACAAATTTAACTCAAAATTAAATTCATAGAATGAAAGTCAAAGGACAGAAAACAATACTCCATGTGACAGGAACCTAGAAAAAAGAAAAGATAGCTATTCTGTTTGCAGACAATGTGAAGTTTAAATAAAGAATGATCAAAAGAGATGAAGAAAGTCATTATATGTTTGTTAGGGGAAAACTTCAAGGGGAAGAGATAATAATCATAAATATAAATGCAACAAATACAGGATCACCCAACTATATAAGACAAATATTAATAGATATGATAAATCAAATAAGCAATAACACAAATATAATGGAGGACTTTCATCCCCTTTCGCCACAAAGACATAGATCAACTAGACAAAAAAGTCAGCAAAGAAATAACATAGCTGAACCAAACTTGTGAACAAATGGACAAATAAACTTTCACAGTGTTCCATCAAACATTAGAATATGTGTTCTTTTCAGCTGCCCATGGAACATTCTCTAGAACACACCATAAATGGGACAACAGAACATGTTTAAGTAAATGCAAAGAAATTGAAATTTTCCCATGCATATTATCTGACCATAGTGCAATGAAATCGGAAATTATTGACAAAAGAAATTACACAAACTCCATGAACACATGGAAATTAATTAACACCCTCCTGAACAACCAATGGGTCATAGATGAATTTAAAAAACAAATTAAACAATATTTGCAATCAAAGAAAAATGTAGATCCAACTTACTGGAACCTGTAGGATGCAATGAAAGCAGTTTTAAGAAGGAAATTTATAGCAGTGAATTCTCACATCAGGAAAACAGAAGGAGTACAAATAAACAACCTAAGCATGTACCTCAAGCTTCTAGAAAAAGAAGAGCAAGTCTAGTCCAAAGTCCAAAGAAAGCAGGAAATTATAAAGATCTGAGCAGAAATTAATGCAATGGAGATTAAGCAAGCAATGCAAAGAATGAATGAATTGAAAAGTTCATTCTCTGAAAGAATAAATAAAATTGATAACCACCTGGCCAGCCTTATCAAAAAGAAAAAAAAGGAAAGAAAAAATCTCAAACTCATGCAGTAAGGGATGAAAATGGTGAAATCACTACAAATCCTGTAGAAATTCAGAAGATCATCAATGCCTTCTTCAAAATTCTGAACTATCTTAGGAGGGAAAACACAGAAGAAATAGACAGATTGCTACATACATATGAATTACCAAAGTTGAATCAAGAAGATATAAAAACCTTAATACCATAATATCAGTCAATGAAATTAAAAATGTAATTAAATCTTGCAAGCAAAGAGAAGCCCAGGACATGATGGATTCACAGCTGAATTCTATAAGAAATTTAGGGATAATTTAACCCCAATACACTTCAAACTCTTTAATGAGATTGAAATGGAAAAAATTCTCTCTAACTCATTCCTGGAGGCTAGTATTACCCTGATACCAAAACCAGAGATACCAAAATAGAGAACTACAGGCCAACCTCCTTAATGAAAATAGATGCAAAAATACTCAATAACATACTAACAAACAGAATACAGGAAATCATCAAGAAGATTATGCATCACAACCAAGTATGATTCATCTCAGGAATATAGGAATGTAATATATCATATCAACAGAGTCAAAGACAAAAATCACATGATCATCTCAGTTGATGCAGAAAAAGCTTTTGATAAGGTCCAACATTCATTCATGATAAAAACCTTACAGAAAATCAGAATAGATTGTCTTTACCTCAATCTGAGAAAAGACATCTATGACATCTATCATATTAAATGGACAAAACCCGAAAGCTTTCACTTTAAAATCAGGAACAAGACAAGGCTGTCCACTGTCACCACTTTTATTCAATATAGTTCTGGAAACATTAGCCAGAGCAATTAGACAAGAGAGCAAAATAAAAGGAATAAAGATAGGAAAAGGAAAAGTGAAATTATCATTATTTACAGATGACATGATACTGTACAGAGAAGACCTCAAAAACTCCACCAAAGATTTCTAGATTTAATAACTAAATTCAGCTGTGTAACTGGATACAAAGTCAACACTCAAAAATTGGTAGCATTCCTGTACACAAACAACAAACTCAGAGAGAAGGTAGGGAAACCACACCTTTCACAATAGCATCCAAAACAAAATGAAATACTTAGGAATCAATCTAACAAAGGAGTTAAAATATCTATACATTGAAAATTACAGTACTCTGCAAAAAAGAGATTGAAGAGGATTTCAGAAAATGGAAAGATATTCCTTGCTCATTGATAGGAAGAACCAACATAGTGAAAATGACCATACTCCCAAAATTTTTACACAGCTTTAATGCAGTTCCAATCAAAACACCATTATCATACTTCACAGATCTAGAGAAAATATTCCTAAAACTTATCTGGAACCAGAAGACACCTAGCATAGCAAAGGCAATCCTGGGCAGCAAAGGTCAGGCAGCAGGTAGCACAATCCCTAACTTTAAATTATACTACAAAGCTACTATGATAAAAATCAGCATGGTCCTGGTAAACAAACAAACAAACAAACAAAAAACAGACCTGAGGATTCACCAAACAGATTAGAAGATGCAAACACAACTACAAACACACTCAGACACTTTATCTTTGACAAAGGGGCCAAACATGTTCACTGGAAGAAAGATAGCCTCTTTAAAAAATAATGCTGGAAAAACTAGCTTTCCACATGCTGAAGACTAAAACTAGACCCATGTCTATTACTGTGTACTAAACTAAAGTCAAAATGGATTAAAGATCTAAATATTAAAACCGAAACACTAAATCTACTGTAAGAGAAAGTAGGTAGAAATCTTGAAGACATAGGTGTAGGCAGAGAGTTCATGATCAAAAACCAAACTGTATGGGAAATACTTCAAAGAATCAACACCTGGGATCTCATCCTATTGAAAATGTTTTGCACATCATGAGAAATCACCAACATTGTGAAAAGTAAACCCATGAATTGGGAAAAAATTTTAGCCAACTGCCCCTCAGACAAAGAACTTCTATCTAGAACATATAAAGAATTTAAAAAAATAAGACCCCCAAAATTCAAAGACCCAATCCAAAAGTGGGCATCTGAGATGAATACACACTTCTCAGATGAAGAAATACAAATGACAATAAATACACAAGAAAATGTTCATCATCGGCAGTTGAGAAATGCAAATTTAAACAACACTGAGATTCCATCTCACCTCAGAAAGAATGGCTATCATCAAGAAATCAACCAATAACAATTGATGGTGAGGCTGTAGTGAAAAATGAGCCCTTCTCTACTGCTGGTGGTAATGTAGACTAATATGACCATTGTGGAAATCAGTGTGGAGATTCCTGAATAAACTAGGATTAGAGGTTCCATTCATCCCAGCTATTTTCCTTGTGAGTAATTTTAAAGAATTGAAAACATCATATCAGAACAATATATGTGTACACGTTTATAGCAACACAATTTATCATAGTTAAATCTTGGAAACAAACTAAATACCTATCAACTGAGGAATAGATAAAAAAGATGTGGTATATTTATATAATGGAGTATTACTCAGCTATAAAGAAAGATAAACTTGAGGCTTTTGTAGTTAAATGGATGCAACTATAGACCATACTCATAAGTGAAATAATCAGATCTCCATGGGTAAACATAATATTGTCTCTCTTGTGTTGTAGGGGACGATAACTCTTAGCATATCATTTTAGGATAGAATAATTCTAGTCTTTTTTTTTTTTTTTTTGGTTTTTCTCCGGTACCAGGAACCGAACTCACAACCTTGCGCTTGCCAGGCAGGCGCTTTGCCGCTGAGCTAAATCCCCAGCCCCAGAATAATTCTAGTCTTAATGCA